>NC_092295.1:4277735-4297735 GCF_036320965.1 Panulirus ornatus
CTATGCTAACGAACCTCTAAGACACACCATCCCAATGTTACCCACTACATATATTCCAGCATTAGTCTATTGTTTGATCTACAAACACTTCTATTGAAAACACCCAAGCAACAATGGGTCCTAACTATTTTCAGCATGCCAGTAGCTGTAGGCATGTAAAAGTTATTTTCGACCACTTTGTAGATATCCTTTACCAACATTTTGACACAAAATTAGGTCATTTCAAGACAGGTATTAGTCGTAAAATTTATCTTAAACACAAGGTAATTTTCTTTCGTTAATATATATGATACTAAAAACCATATTTCCTTCTCAATTTCGTAAGAAATATCTCCAGAACAAGATACTCTATCACAACAATCTCTTTTGTAGCGTTATTAAAATCTCAGGGAAATAAAAAACTCTGGCAAAAAGGCAAGGATCAACAGGAAACTTATTCTCACATATATGAATATATACATAAGAAAAGAAGGTACTTTCTACCAATTCTTGAATATGTCAATCTTCTACAAGAAAATGAAAGAGTCAAGGGTAGAGAATGTCATCCTAAGGTACTCCCTTAAATTACAAGACGAAAATTGTGTCATGGGAGATGTAGAGATAACGAACTACAGTGAAAAGAAAGAGGGATGAGCAAACATTTTATGCATTGGCACTCTGTCATAGATACTAAAAGGCAGTGTTGTGAGGATATGAACTGGAGAAAGAAAGCTTAGATATGGCTGCAGTGTTGGAGGACACAAGCCATATGAATTTATGTGTAAAATGAACGAGAGTTGACAAAACACCTAGAATATTTACTACAACGTTCCTTGAAGCTAATATCAACACACAGGTGGATTCTAACGTTCCTGAAGGAACCTATGTTGGTAATAAACAAATAACCAGACAAAAAATAATTCTATGAGATATCATCGTGAGAATTAAACTAACCTTCGCTACAAAGGCAATTGCTTTAATTCAATAAAATGTTAATTCTGAACACCTGAACATTGAGATGAAATTAATCATAATGTAATTCTCCCAATAAGAGGGTGATCATCTGTATACAAGGGAGATAAAGGGAAGGAATGGAAGGGATTGAAATGGGGAGAAGTTGAGATAGATAAAGGCGTTACCGATCTAAGACAGAGGTGTGAATTCTCATCATATCTATCTATCTATCTATCTATCTATCTATCTATCTATCTCTCTCTCTCTCTCTCTCTCTCTCTCTCTCTCTCTCTCTCTCTCTCTCTCTCTCTCTCTCTCTCTCTCTCTCTCTCTCTATATATATATATATATATATATATGTATGAATTGGTCAAAGGCCCTATATTTGACGTATACAGTAATTGACGTGTGGTTTTTATAATAAATTTCCATTCATTAACAGCACATAAAACTTGAATTTGCATTATAGTGAAAAATGAAAATGAATTTGAGTCACTATAGCTAGAAAAGCAACTGAAGAATATATGGAAATATTCGTGTATGATAACGAACTTAAACGTATTTGATGTACTGAAAAAGAATCTACCTAACTGCTACGTATATTCAGTGTGTTTATCACCCACAGCCCCAAAAGATAACATAGAACCTCTCACTGCGTTTTCTGTTTCATTCACCTGACACCTGTGGAAAAAGGGGTAAAGAAAATGTGAATTTTTCCGATCTAGGTAAAATTTGGCGCATTAGTAAGGTCAATAGGTCGAGCGGTATATTGGGTTGATATGTAGAAGGTAGGTAAGTAGATGAGTGTGTAGTTTGAAGTACAAGGGGTTAGGTAGGTATGTGAGCGCGTAGTTTGATTAAGTAGAGGGGTAGGTAAGTAAATGATACGTAGGTAAATTGGACTGGTAAGTAGGGAATCTGGAAGGTGGTATGGAAGGTAAGTAAGCTCATGGGCGATAAGCATAACAATAAAACAGACACTTAAGGACCTAAGTCACTTAGGAGACACAAACGTCAGAGAAAAGTTCGTAAATAGACATAAACAAGCTAACAAGGAGGCAAGAGTGTATCTAAGTCTTTAGACGATTTGGTTATTACAAAGGTAGGTAGGCCAGTATATGGAGGGTATGTAGGAGAGCAATTAGAAACAGAATTCTCATCGGTAAGGCTTGTAGGCAGGCAAGTGAATAAAGGAAGGTGACTTAATGCAATGGTAAGTAGGTAAATGATTCTGTAGATTGGCAAGTGGATAGATGATTCTCTAAATGGGGTAATAAGTCGATCATTCAGCTGACAAACAGTAGATAAGTCAGTAGGTAAATGACTCAGTAGATGGGTAAGTACTTGATGACTCAGGAGGTAGGTAAGTGAACAAGAGAATTTGATAGTTATTCACTGATATCTTTTTCACCACAGTGAGTAATTTTACGTCAGCCGCCGGGAATACTTTTGTGATAAGGTAGAAATATTCACGTATTTGATATGACTATAAAATCATAATAGAAGAATTCGAAAGACAGGGTTAGATATAAGGAATTATAGGTTACAGTCGAAAGACTTGAGGGCCGAAATGAAGATGTATGACCGTAGGTTAGAGATAGGTTGTAAACATGGGAGTGGGAGATTAAGGGAGTTAAGGAGGAGTCAAGGAAGTGAGCATATAGACTAAACTGAAAATTCTTTCCCTAACATTAAGAGGGGAGAAGGCCTAACTTGAAATTCTTGCCCTAAGATAAAGATGGAAGAAGATTTAACTCTGAATTCTTCACTTGATATCAAGATGGGAAAAGCCCAACTTGAAATCTTTCCCAAATATTTTCCATCTTATAGATCATTATTCTTACATAAGGTTGATTATTCATTACATTTCCACTACTCAGTATGAATTAAACTATGAAAATATAGCCAGAAATCTGATGAACGAATGTGCAGGAGGATGATAAAGAGTTCTGTGATAAACGAGGAAATGCCAATGATAGGCAGTTAAATCGTCAGCTACCTAATACCCCAGATAAGCTTGATTAATCATCCCTTTTCTGCAATACGAGATGGATAAAACTACAAAAGTGTAGCCAGAAAATATGGTAAAAGAATGTGTGGGTTTGTGACAGAAGGAAGGCTTTCAGCGCGCTTCGCTCTTCTTTGCTCCGCTGGACGGGTTGGGTTTGGGGTCGGAAGCTGGCGTGAGCGGAACCTTGTAAGCCGAGGTGCTGCTGCAAGTCAAAATGGCCGATGGTGTTACGGCTGGTTTGCAACTCCAGAGACTGTTGGCTCCACCCAATAGGCATCGACTACCTCCATCAGAACGAGTTTCTTTGTTGTTCCGTGTGACTCGAAGTCTTTGAAGTTTTATTTCGTGTCTCTGTTACGAGCCTCTAATGAGTTGATTTCTACAATCCGATGACCAGGATCGTCAAGAGAATATCCTTCTATAGTCTACAGCAACTAGATTTTCTATAACGCATCGCTGATGATGTTCTATCGCAACTATCGCTGAAGAACGAAATAGCCTAAACTCGAGTCTGTAGAATGCAGTGAAGCCCACTTCTTAAACTTAAAAACACTTTGTGGATTCTTGGCACCACTTTATCACATGATGAAAACAGAATAGGGACCGTCTAATTTACAATACTGAATTATTCATGAGGAATTAACCCCCATAGAAATCATTTACCACGCTCTCCAAATAATTTATTCTCTTTGCAGGTTGCAACAGGTATGATGTGATATACTAATTCCCATCTTTCGTATTCTTTATCCGAGTCATCTCTTTGATCCACACATGGGCGAGCAGAAAGCCAACGTCCGCTCCACCCAGCTCGTGGATTTTCATAGACTCGAACGGACGAAGCTCCTGTATAGGAAAACTCCTTTTACAAAAAATGATTTTTGATATACGTTGGGTAACTGGTAATTTGAGCTTTCGGCCTATCAACGACCACGGTCATCAAGGTCGTCATCGTCAAGTTAAACCACCAATCGAAAACTCTTAACAACCTCCTCAGGTGTTCAAGGTAATTCATAGACGATACACACTTTCATTCTAGCGTTTTAATGTCATATCAGTGATTCCATTTCGATGCTTTTCACTGCAAACGACTAATCGAAAGAACAAAAGAGACACAGTGAACTCAAACCTCTTCATGCATAAAATTCACCTATTTTAAGCTTCCCAGAGGATTATGAGCGTTATTAACCTAAATGGTTTATCTCCCTTTTGCATCCAGTCATGCTGTGTCGACCCCCGCCTATGATACAGACGTCGCATTTTTAAGAGATTCTCTTGAATGTACCCCATCTGTACATATCAGGAATGTATTCCATCTCTGCATATTAGGAACATAGAATTATATTACTGTCTTCCACATAACCAAGTCATAGACCATCATGTCTTCTGGTATCTGTTCTACCCATGTAATGTTCTCTAGCAGATAATTACATACACCAACAGGTCCTCTGTTATCTATTCTACCCATGTAATATCCTCCAACAGATAACCATGCCATAGATTACCAGGTCTTCTGTTATATGTTTTACCCATGGAACCGCGTCATAACCCATCAGGTCAACATGTTATCCTCCTTTACAGATACAATCCTTCGGCAGATAACCATATCATAAACATCTAGTCTTCTAATATCTGCTCTCTCTATGTACTGCCTTCCCTCAGATAACCACATCATAGACCATCAGGTCTTCTGTTATGTGGATAACCAGGTATTCCTCTCCCTATCTGAAAGCATTCTACTCAGTCCGAAAAAAGTCTCACACGCAACGAGACCCAATGACGGAGTAAAAAAATCTAAGAATACAGCATCTATCATTGACTTAATAAGGATAATTTTGTCTCATGCTATAGCGAAGAGATTTAACCATCTAACAGTGTTGCCAAGGGGTGGGGGTATGTATTCTAACACAACACCACATTTTTCTACAGTTTTTGAGAGTCAGTCAACTCGCCAGTGTGACATTTGTCACCAGACTAGACATAAAATGATGCTATTTTAATAGTAGACATGGGACACTGTCTGGCGAATATTTTAAAGATACAAGGTCAGAAACGAGACAGGTCAGAGCAGCGGTGACCTCAAGGGGCCACGAGTGATTTAAACCACTGAGGATAGTACTGCTCATAATCCCGGTGGATGCTTAAGCAAGTGAACTTTATGGACGAGGAGCTTTGGTTTTGTTGTGTTGCTTCTGTTCTTTCGCTTATGTGATAGCGCAAAAACTTTCCGGCAACAGTTGAAGCAGAAGCAGTGTTTCTACTTTCGTAATTTTTATCCAGGTAAAGAAAAAAGTGTTTTCATGAAATGGCGCTGCTTAGAAACTATCATATAACAAATTTATGCATTTTCTAATAGAATGTATTGCATTAATGACCTATGGAAGCTATCTTTGGCTTGTGCTCTTGCACAACCTATTTGTAATTAGGTAATTGTACAGTACAGGGAGAGAAGTCAGTACTTATGCAGCTCCATCTCGTGAATCTTCTATGCTTTCAAGTAGCAATTTAAATCCTATGTAAACTGCTGGTATTCACAGTCTACTTGATCACTGTGTTTCTCAGTCAGGGAAAGCCTGCTAGTGAAGAGAGAAGTGGTGAAAGCCTTGAGGAAGATGAAATATGACAAGGCAGCAGGGATGGATGGTCATATTATCACCCTTACACAAAGCAAGAACTTTTTAACATCTTTTCTGACTATCGTTTTGTCCATCTTCTTGTCATGGTGTTGACATCTTCTGCAGGAATGGTCATTGTCAGTATTGTTGATCAGTTTTAGAAATTTAAAGACTATTATCAAGTGCGTGTGTGTGTGTGTGTGCGTGTGTGTGTGTGTGAGTGTGATAACATGAGAATAATAATCAGTGCCTAGAATAGATCTGACCGGATCCAAAGCCATGCTAAATGATTTCATAAAATATCCAAATCCCAATATATCATGATACACGTACTGAAGTAAAAGGTTTTAACATAAATGCTTTCTGTATGAAAGCTTTCTTATCTATGTACCTAAAATCTATGGAACTGATTTTACTCAGAATGAAGACAAGGCTAGCCTTTACGAATATGCAGTTATGTTTTCTATAGTGAGAAATGAGTGGAGTCTAGAAATAATGCAAGTACCGTCATGCACAAAAATTGTGTAGAAACTAAAGATACTCTAAACAAAATAAAGAGATTCAGAAAGAACGAAGGGAAAAACTATTTGAAAAAGTAAAAGATAATTATTCTTATCACTATATAAGATTAGGGAACCGTAAGACCTCCTTCCTTTCGTGAGTTTGTGCGTAAATCAATCCATGTGTTATCATTCGTGACCAGACACTGTTCAGACGAATCTGGGGTGATTTCTTTAGCTATGACAAAAGGTTTTAAGTTATCCTTAAAGAATGATGACTGCTCAGATCCTTTTTCGGTTCTGACCGACTAGCTGGCGAACCTTCCTGTTGTAAAACTCACAATTTTGCTCCATTTCTTGAAAACAAGTGCGAACATAACTCTGCCATTATCACTGGCACTCATTCTTTTTGCTTCCTTATCTACATTATGTTCATATGTAGTGACTTGTGCTGGATATGATGAAGAATCGTGAAACTGCCTTCTCAGTATGTACCATAGTAGATGTAGATATACAAAAAGTATATTCTTTATAAAGAAATGAACCATTAAGCAATGTTTTTAACTCATATTCATATTTTCTCTATTGTGAATCACTTTTAATACATGGCCATTCACAAATACAATATTTGACCCTTAGTCTCCTTTTTTCCCCCTAATCACTAATCATATTTTGACAAATAAGCCACCAAGAATAGTCATGATGCGAATCATCATTTCGAGTTATTCGAAACAGGTAACGATACAGTATGATAGAATGCTTCACCATTAAGCAAGTGATCTCTTCAGATTACTAATGATATGATATGATTTTTGAGGGATCAGTGATTGCTATAGCATATACAGTGCATTAGATTAAACATTGTAGAAGTCAGTATGATTGATATAGATGAACTTTTTAAACTGAATGTTAACAATTAGTAATACTATGAAAATACTAGATACCATTCGGTACCCTAATGGTATATTGTGATGTAATTAATGTTAAATTAGCAATAAATACGACATTCTGACTTTGAATTAGAGAATTTCAATTAGAAACTGTAATTGAATCGTTATAAACAAGAAGAGCCTTGCTTAACATTTTGTCTCTAACTATCTAATAGACCTATTTAGATAATACATGTATATACAAACGCTGGGGAATGTCTGTTGCATTTAACAACTTCTCGTGTACCTCATATTGTATTTATGATAAAAGAACATGTAGAAGAACTATGAAGAGTATTAAAGGTATTCATTATTTAACTGAGGATGATCGAATAGCTTTGGTAAAACTAATATTACATCATCCAAAGTTAAGAATGCTAGCCTAGTTTTCCTATCTCTCTCTCTCTCTCTCCTCTCTCTCTCTCTCTCTCTCTCTCTCTCTCTCTCTCTCTCTCTCTCTCTCTCTCTCTCTCTCTCTCTCTCTCTCTCTCTCTCTCTCTCTCTCTCTCTCTCTCTATATATATATATATATATATACATATACATAGTCACAGAGCAAGAAACAAAATTTAGACTGTAGGTGGATCAACATAACAGTTCCAAATATTGTAAACAACCGAAAATACTAACCTTCTTTTACATATCAGGTGAACGTTGTAAATACAGGAAATTTACGCTTAACCTGTGGGAAATGTTTCTCTTGCATAAATGAATATTTTCCATATGAATTACAATAGTTAGGAATAACAAGATACCTTGTATTCATAGTGTAAGATATACCTATATGAAAAGAGTATATGAATATGAGAGAAAGCATTCAAGGGTGGGGAAGACTTATTAAAGATGCAATTAGAAGAAATGGCTGGGTCATACGCATCATCTTACGAATTACTTAAATTTAAGAGCAGAATATAGCAATACAACTAAGTAGGTCAAACTGTTACCTCCCTTGTAGACAGCATTAGATTGGTATAAGTAGTATACCTCATATTCGAAGTTTAATGCAAAAGTTTATCATAATAATCACTTATAACTTTGTAAGGAACCTGAAATACCTAAATATAAATGCATGATGAATGCACAGCTAACTAACTGTAAACTAATCTCTTGGATAATTTGCAAAAAAAAAAAAAATATTATGAATACACTGTAAATCAGCTTAACCTTATGGAAATCCTAGCATGCCATAAAACCAAGTGGTAGATTCTATACAGCTTGATTAGAGCCAGTTAAACATATAGAAATATTAAATCTTCAGAATTATACTAAAAATTAGATTTGAAAATTTCATGATTTGGATACATCATATGCTTATCAAGCAGCAGCCCGAGGCAGATGTTCTACAAGTACCTTGTATGTAAACTACAAAATAAAGTTGATCTGGAAAAGAAAATGAACAGAAAACAGCTATTTCATCTTGATAACAGAATGTTATTTCAGAAATAAATGCATAACAGCCTTAAAGTAAGTAAAGCAATATCTTCTTACATATAAATGCAAAATATAGATATTAGAAGAGGTCTGTGTGGAGAGCCGAGTTAAAGAACCTAACTTCAAGAATGAATTCAAGACCACAGCGAAGCAATCTTGAAATACACAAGGAGGGAACACAGTCTTCAAAGACCAACTTAAAAACAAATATTAAGAGCTCATTGGAATATACATATTAGAGGACTCTGTTACCAGCAGAACTCTCATCCTCTCGGGTTAGGCTTATAGAAGAATTTGAGGCATGAAAATGAGAAGAGGGACTTGTGAAAGGCTGGATCTTGGAATGTTCCAACAACCAATGTAACATCTCAGTGTAGTAGATAATCCAAAACCTTACGGGGAGGGAACAGGGTGTGATTTGTTTACAAAAATAATCTAAAAAAAAAAACAAATGCTGCATCTTAATGCACCAGACAGTAATAGAATACATGTAGCAAGACCTGCTTGCTAGGGTTGTGGACGAAAACACGTTCTCTTCTGAGGGGTCTCGTAAAAGGATGATGGATTCAGCCTCGAAAACGTGGCCTTGTGGAGCCCTGACCCTACAAATAAAATCTAGTCTATCAGAGTCGTCATTGTGGCGATAAAAGGAACTTGTTCTTATGGAAAGTTGAGCATACAAAGAACAACTTGAAACCAAATGAAAGACCTCAGTGTTGCAGATGGTCCTAGAATATATAAGAAGGGAACAGGATTTGTAGAGGACTGGCTTTAACTATATCAGTTCAGAAACAAGTTGTATTACTGTACCATAGAACCATTGCATATGCACAGCACTGGACTTCCGTTGTGGGTTGATAACCGAACACCCATCCCTTTTGATGGGGTTTGAAAAAGAATATAAGATATAGCTTTTACGCGAGAGTCTTATGGTGAACTAGGTAACAAAAGATCTACTCAATGTAAGATCTCAATGAAAGGGACAATTGTAGAACGTATATAGTAAAGGACTCACCTTAGCGATGGTGTTTGAACACCAGTCCCTTTCAGCTTGGCCTGAGAAAGAGTGTAAGAAGCATCTATAACAGGAGAGCTTTATGGAGAGGAAGCTAACACAGATAAAGTATAAGGATATAAGACCTCTATGGACAATACCACAATATAAGCAGGAGAGGACCGGACTACTGGGGTGGTGTCCGAACACCCATCCCTTTTGGCGAGGCTTATTACACAGCGGCAGACACACACTTTCCCTCCTACCACCAGCTTATTAAAATTTCTACGGCAGTAATACAAACCCAGCTGTTGCTACAGTTCCCACTTGAACTAATTCCAAATGTTCCTATTATACGACTCCAGCGGAAATTACTGGTATCATATTCTCTTATAGGGCAACCTGTCTGGAAACATTATTAGCTGAATGTTCCCATCCCAAGCCTTAAACAGATGCTATTAGAAAGAGAGCTAATATAAGACGCACAATGTGGCATAGATACATATTTCTTTTGTATGATAAAGAGAAATGAAAGAGAATGATAACATTGTCATAGGACATGATGATCACAGCATTTCATATTCAGGATTATCTTTTTCATATCTATAGATCTCAGGAAAAATGATAATAATGAAGATAGATAAGACAGATCCTCTGAAAAAATGTGAGGGAAATTAGATGATAAGATATATGATATAAGGAACAAACTAGCCATGTACTGTCAATGAGTAGAGTACTGCCGAGAAGTAGATAAGTCACAAGAGGGGCCTCGTATCAAGTGTCAAGTGCGTAGTGTCATGTGTCACGCAGCTGAAAAAAAGTATCAATGTTCAGTGGGAAGGTGTAAAACAGTGTCATGAGAGTATTGGTTTCAAATGACTTTGAAAAATATGTGTTCGGACCGCCGTCCATCCAAAAGCTTTCGAACGACCGATTTCCGGAGGCTTTACCTTGGTTGACAGCTGACTGACGACCTCAAGCGTGACAAAAAATACAGCCAGATACAAAAAACATGAAGCGTCATAGACAGGCAGTCGAGAAAAGGGAGTGAGAAGCGCAGGAAGGTGTAAGGAAATGGGTAAAGAACATCGTAAGAATGGCAGGATAAAGAATACGTCCGTGTTTTGGGTTATATATTTAGTTCAGGCTATTCTCTGTACCTAATAAGGAATGTTTAGTGGTCTTTGTATCTAGTAGGGACTAGTTTAATGCTCTCTTTACCAAATGGTGGTTAGTAGTCTTTGTTTTCAGTAAGGGTTAGTGTAGTGGCAATTGTCTATAATAAGGGCTGGATTATTTGGATGTCTGGAGCAGTCTTTGTATCTAAAAGATACTAATGTAAAGGCTGATGAGGACCAGTATGAGATTTTCTGTGTGTGACGAGGGAATAGTGTTAGGGTTTCTATTAATGGTAATAACTGTTTCTTGGGTCTGTGTTGGTAAAATGTTAGAGTGAGGAGACTGTAAATTTTGAGGGCTAGGGTGAAGGCATCTGAATCTGGTAAGACCAGTTTACAGTTTCCCTAACTAATGAGGCCACTGTAACAGTCCCTATATATTGTAAAACCAATATTACAATCCCCGTATCTTTTAGAATCAATATGACTGTCCCTACATCTTCTAAGACTAGTATGATATTTCCTGTATCTTGCAAGACTTATATTACTATCACTGTCTCTTATAAGACCGGTATGATAGTTACTGTACAAAGTCCAGTCTGACTGTCCTTATTTCTTATATGACCAGAGTAACAGTCTCTGTACCTTGTACGACCAGTCTGCCTTCTCTCTATCTTGCATGGCCTGTATAAAAGTCCCTGTATCTTGTAGAACCGGTATGACAGTCCCAGCATCTTGTAAGAAGAGTATGAAGGTCCTTTTCCATGAGTGATGTGAATGTTTTTGTAACATCACAGTACTCAGGGTCAATGTGATACTTTCTGTATTCTTTGAGGACATTGTGGGAAGTCCATTACCTTATCAAGCCAATATAATGATCCCAGTGAGGGAAATATGGGGATTCCTCTAACTTATGAGCGACAGTATGAATTAGTACGTGGCATAATAAAGGTCTAGGTACCTAAGGTTTACGTGACAGTTCCTGCATCTAGTCAGAGCCAGTATGACGGACCCTAAACTTCTTAAACTCTTATATGATGGTTCTGTTTCTTGTATCTGATGAGGGCCAACGTGACTGTCTGTTTACCTAGTGAGAGCCATTTTGATGGTTCCTGTATTTGATAAAGGTAAGTACAAAGGTTTCTGTGATGAGCGAAAGCCATCATTAGGGTATCTGAGACTAGTAAGAGTTATTATGAGGGTTTTTGTGTCTCATGAGTGCCATTATGAGTGTTGTCGCAAGTAATGAGACCCAGTAGGACAAAGATCGTGACAGTGAGAGACCCACTCCTAACCAAAGAGAAGATCTGGATTCCTACGTTTCATGATTTCACAATCGCATGTGTATTCGTCCCGTTGGACCTTCCAGCAGACCGTTTTCCTCTCTAAATCAAAGACAAAGCACATCAAAATGTCAAATATGCTTGGTGGAGAGAGACGGGAATTTGTCGCAACATGGTGGAAGCAATTGCTCTAAGTGCTTCAGGTGGGAGAGGGAGGTTGATTCCTCACATCTCCCCTGGAACAGCGAGCCTTACCATCTGGTTCTAGGTCTGCCATCTGCTGGGAGAGCAATCTGGATGCTGCGGGAGCGAGACATTGCTTCCACTGGTGATACTTCTCTCTATTAATCCACTGATGTGACCCTGGGAGTAATATTCTCGAGATGTCTACAACATTTTAGGATTATTGTCTGGAGTATTCCGGAAATATTTATGCTTGAAATATTGGGAGAACGACGATGGGAATATTTTTTTGAGACGATAGCTGATGTATCAGGAATATTGCTGGGAATACTATGAGAATGATGCCTGGAATATCATATGCAAGATACGTAGAATATCCTTCTTTTGTAAGTCAATGAAATATTCCTCGTAGAATGATAGAAATGCATGCAAAATTGGTTTTAAAATCTGCTGGAAAGTTGCTGCAGTTGCCTCTCTAATCATTTAAGGATACCTGTCTCATTCAAAGGATATACTCACAAAAAATCTATATATGGGACTAAAAAGGTGGTTTTCCAATGCACTGATGTTGGCATTACTGAGTTCTTCGTCTACTCAAATATAAAGTCCCATTCTTTGCTAGATATGTCACCGCAGGAGAAATATCATTAATTTCCAAGATACAGGAACTCGCATCAGAAAAATTCCAACCAAGACAGAATTGCGAAGGCCGCATTAGGTCTGGCCCTCATGGATTTGAATCGCGGGTTTGGCAGACAATGCGCAATTCACCCAGATGTTTATCCTCCTGTTAGGACAGGTCGATTAATGTGGTACCTGGCTATGTATAATCCGTAACATCAATCCAAGCAGCATAACAAACGAAAAACAAGCACAGGCAACCACCAAACAACCCTAAACAACTATAGCATTAAGTGCTGTTTATCACAATGGTCGTTAAGGCAAGCAGCTCTTTTCGTCCAAGGTCAACAACCTGGGTTAGCCATTAATCTCGTCTACTTTACATCTTAATGGTAATTGGCGGTGACTTAGGGCTCAGGGTCGCCATGTAGGGCCTGGCAAGGGGTGGAGAGTAATGTCTTCACGTTAATCAAGTCGAGTGTTTAAGATTCAAATGTACTGGATAGTGCTGGAAGGAAAGGGTTAGGGATTGATGTCGAGGCATTTGACCTCTTCATCAGGAAGGAACGAGCCTTGAACACGTCTGCAAGACCCTTGGGCACGATAGTACGACTTCTGAACATGATGGCATGACCCTTGGGTACGATTGTACAACCCCTGAGCACGAAGGCATGACCCTTGGGTACGCTCGTACAACCCTGAGCACAACGGCATGACCCTTGGCTCGTCACTTCGTGTTCGAAGGTCGTACCCTCATGTTCAAAGAGAGTCAAAAAGAATCAAGGATTATACTACCTGAGGTCAAGGGGAAAATAGGGTCAGATGTTATCATCGAAAATTACATTAAAACATGATATGAGCACTGCCTTTTCCCTCTTAATCACAAGACTAGAAAGTTTACATAAAAATCAGAAGATAAGTTAAATGCGATAGAAAGCTTAGCTTAGGAGGTCTCTTCTTTACCAGGGCTGGCAAAGATAACATTAAGTTCTTAAGACTGTAGCGATAGCAGTGTCTACGTCTGTATGTATGTTATCCAGGACGGTGTCTGTGGGCGTGTAAAAGTGTATATCTGCTAGTCAGGTCCAGCACTATGGGAGTACAGATGTCTCTGTCTGTTTGCCAGAGTTAGTACAGTGAAAGTGAGGAAATCTGCATTTTCGTTAAGCAGGGCTGGATCTGTGGGCATGTATGAACGTTAGAAGACCAACAGATGTGTAGATAGTAGAAGACCAACTGGTGTATACATGTAGGTAATCATTAGGTGTATGAATGATAGGGAACGAACAGATGTACATCGTTACAATTATGCATTAGAGTGACCTTGATGATACCAAAAGTAGCCAATCCGGAATTCAGATAATGCCATTAACAACCAGAGGAATAAACAAGGAACTCATACAGTCATTCATCTACAGGAAAGCAGGGACACAGCGACAAGGGAAGGACCGGAAATGACAGGGAAAGTGCAAGGGAACAGCAGGGGATCATTGAAGAGAAAGAGGAAGCAGCAGCAGCAGCAGCAGGAGGGAGCCTCTGACGTCAAACGTCTCGAGTTGGTGAGAGGAACAGGGAGAAGGAAGAGGTTTCCGGTGGGGGTTCGACTGGGGTGGCAGAGGTTTGACAGGTCTTCTAGAGGCTTGACTGATCTGCTAGAGGCTTGACAGATCTGCTAGAGATTTGTCAGGACAAGCAGAGGTTTGTCAGGTCTGGAAGGGTTTATCAGGTCAAGTAGGGATTTGACAGGCCTGGAAGAGACTGCAAACTTGGCAGGGATTTGACAGGTCTGGAAGAGACCGCAAACTTGGAAGGGATTTGACAAGTCTGGTAAAGGTTTGTCAGATCTAGCCGGGGTCTGGTAGGGATTTGATAGGTCTGGTAAAGGTTTGTCAGGTCTAGCAAGGGTTCGTCAGGTCTGACAGGGGTTTGTAAGGTCTGGCAGAGGCTTGTCAGATCTGGCAGGGGCTGCTCAGGCTTGGCAGGAATCGTTTTGGTAGGGAGAGAGAGACAAGGCTAATAGTTAATCATAGAATTAATTATGAAAGATCTTTTTTGCCCTTGCAGGGAAAGGATTGTATATCAAATGAACTATGGAATAATCGATGAAGCAAATGATGGAGAATGAGGATATGGAAATTATGGGGGAGAGAGTAGACTTGAAGGATAATAGGTAAAGAAATGATATATGTGGTTATAGTAAATATTTATCATATTTTTTCTTAGTGATTGTAAAAAACCCTGAACCATCAGGTAAATATTGTGTTTGTAAGTAAAGCAATTCCGAGATACTGAACAATAGTAGGATAGATTAACATGTTACGTACTCACAACAACAAAAGGTGACTCAAAACGAAAATACATCTATTCAATATCATGAAATATATTTGTCCAAAGGTCTCCCAAAATAGTACTTGAGTAGAAAAGATCATTACATATGCAAATATACAAATCCTTAATGAAGCCTCTGCAGCCTCGAAGATTTGCTCCTATTAGTTGCAGGGGAAAAATGAACTCCTTTTTGGAAGGAGAATTTCCTCAACGAAGCTGTACTCCCTTTAGTCAACAGAAGATGGTATAGCCTTGCTCAAGGTAAATTTTCCCCTTAGACACACACACACACACACACACACACACACACACACACACACACACACACACACACACACACACACACACACACACTATATATATATATATATATATATATATATATATATATATATATATATATATATATATATATATATATATATATATATATATATATATATATATATATATATATTCATCGGTACAGAGATACAAAATGAAATAACACTAGGCCACACAAATATCTCTATTCATATACACAGTATTTCAGTTCAAAATTTGAAAACCAGATCACTACCACGAAGACTATATGATTTTTTTGTTGTGCACAAAAACTAACATTCACCTAAGAAAGATAAGACAGTAAAGAGAAATGCGTGACCTTGAAAATGCACATACGGACGGGATAGTGTGCAGAATTTCCCTAGCAATAGGGAAGATCGCAGGTGTAGGGAAAAATGTACAGGGGAAGACTGAAGGGTGCTAGGGGAGCGGTTAACCACGGGAAATATGGTGTGGCCCAGTGGGGAGGTTTTTGAAGAGGGTGCAAGGGAGACGGAGGGAGAGACAGGGAGAGTACTAGAGAGAGAGAGAGAGAGAGAGAGAGAGAGAGAGAGAGAGAGAGAGAGAGAGAGAGAGAGAGAGAGAGAGAGAGAGAGAGAGAGAGAGAGAGAGAGAGAGAGGCAATGATTACCTGTTGGTTGGCTGTGTAGCCACGGTTGAGGTGGTTGTCAGCATCTTGATTCTTTGAACCACACATTAGATAATGGTAGTAGAGGTAACAGGAGTAACTGTGGTAGCTGTGGAGGTGAATGAGGTGGATTTACTGATTCTAGAATCGCAATAGCAACTATATTGTATGACAATGAATCTCTGAAAAGGACATCGAGTAGTAGTAATGACTATATAAGCCACTGTTTTTCTTTTCATAGTTAAAAAAAAGAAAAACGAGAGAACATCTTCCCTAGTTTTCCTTTACTTTTCAGAACCATTTTCCTTCATCTGAAGAAGGCATAGAAAACAAACAAAAGTTTGCAAAGGTCTTCTTTCATTTTTTTGAGTTATATATATCTTTTCCACCTCACAGTACCACTGTGGATTAACAGTTTGATCTGTACAATTTCTTAATTATCAATGAGTATTTACATATATGCAGATCATATGTATGTGTACATACATATATACCCTATATGCTGAAAAACCACGTGGAAAAGGAAACACGAGATCCTGAGCGCTTTCGTGTATAAACACATCTTCAGAGAGAACTAATACACGAAAGCGCTCAAGATCTCGTGCTTTTTTTTTTCATGTAGTTTTTCAGCATTTATAAATTACGCGTCTGTTATCATTTTGTGTATCATGTACCCTGCATACATACGCATGTACACATATACGTATCATATATATATATATATATATATATATATATATATATATATATATATATATATATATATATATATATATATATATATATACATCGGCACTGAGAAAAGACTTCAAGCCAGACAGGTGCAGAGAGAACAGCTTGGTAGCTGGGGTCAGCCTCGTCCAGCACCTGAGATAGAAGGGACGGCCTTGAAAGATCTATCGAGCCTTTAGCCTTCTAGAGGCTGGGGATTGGTTCGTTGCAGTAGTGACTGACATTTTGGAAATAGTATATTGATCCCAGAGCAGCGGTCAACAATGGCACCTGTGTCGACGTCCATCGAAGGCTCAGCTCTGTGCAAAACAAGAGGTTGGTTAGATTGCCTTGGTGGGAGGTGGGGAAGGGGTTTCTCTCTCCCCCCATCCAACTCATGCTGAGGTTCCAGAGGCATGGGGGAGGCGAGAGGAGGAATGGGAGAGACGAGAAAAGGCAGAAGAACGGAAGAAAGATGGAGGAAGAGGCAAAAGAAAAGTGTAAAGGATAATTATTGGCGCAAGGCGAGGTATAAAGACAATATTCTTTCTAAGGGCAAGGGAAGCTTTCTTAGCAAAGGTTTAAGATAAGGTGGGTTAATTCTAATGCATGGTGGGCTTTTTCGTCGAATAATTGGGGCAAGGTAACGCTTGGCAAGACTCTTTAAGGTTGAAAAGGCCTTTTTTGAACAAGGGATTTGGACAAGGTAAAGTCTGAGGTCTTCTTCAAAGAAAAAAAGGCATTTCAATATGGGTTTCTGGATGAATTTGGAATTAGTATTAAAGATTCTCTTAGACTGCACTCAGCTAATGCACTGACTATACTTGGGAGAGGATAGGGCAGAGATGGCATTAATGATAAACAAGCAAGAGAGTGTCAATATGATTAAGTGGAATAAAATATCTAGAAGATTACAGGGGAGGAGATGTGATAACTATATATCTTAACCAAGAATACATTATTCCCTGCTAAATACAGGTGACGAAAATGAATATTAATGTAGTGTGATAAAAAGTATGCTTGACTTTAATACTCTTGGACCTCGAGTCGGGGTCTATTCAGGTCTTCGTTCATATTAGCGGTAATTAATCACAGTTTCAGCCAATAATGAGGCAATGGAAGTTAATCAAAAGCCTTCTTAAGAATAATGAATAACTTGAATAACTTTTCAATCTCGTTAGGAACTCCATTCAGGAAGCAGGTCACACGTGGTTTCCAAGAAGCGGTCTCTAGTGTTCGAGTGAAGCAAAAATCAGTTCTTATAAAAAATATATATACATATATCTATATGTATACACCATGACAAGAAAATAACTTTGCTCTCCATAGTCTTTCATTACACTTTCGTTAATATATATCATTCTATCTCTTCGCCTACATTCTTGCCATAAGATCGAGTGAGAGAGATAGAGGAGAGACTATTATCTAGTTCGATTACAGCTCAGATCAAAACTAGGTCTATTTTGTCCAAGTGGTAGGATGAAGGTATCAATCTCGCCAACGCAGACAATGATACCATTCATCTGGTTAAATGTTAATCAAAATTAAAAGACAAAATCGGTCTAGATGGAAGTTGATTTTGCGTCAGTTTACTTACAACTGAGTTATGAATTCTAGAAATTTGAGGCTAGTCTTGCTGAACAGGCCAGTTCATAATATCAAAAGAATCTAGCTGGTTATGTTAATCCTCGCGGACCTCACTGTAATGAGACAACCGTCTGTCACTTTGTCATAACAGGAAAACGAATTTTCACTTTATTGACAAACTGACCCACGAATACGCGACAGACATTGACAAGTGTTGTGCTTAGATATACTATTTTCATTTGATTTACACTTAGAGTAATGTTTTGTCTTTTGTCTATATTAAGGTCTTAGACTTAGTGTTCCAATAATGCCAAACGGAAAGGATATAATCCTGCATAAGAAATGTTACCTCTTCACTACAACGGTAATCTATGATGAAGCTGTGAGTCCACTGTTTAATTACTACTAATATTAAATAATGTTTATATAGTGAAATTAATTTTAAAATTCAAACGAAGGCAATAGTACATGCGCGCTAATTGGGTAATCCTTATTTTGTTTTGATACGTGTAAGGCCTCTTTCACGGGTGTAGGCAATATATTTATGTCAATATGTTTCGACGCTACATTATTTTCTGATGATGAATATAGTTCACATTACCGTCGGAGGTACAAAGAAATGGTGTTTGTCGGGCCTTAGATGAAGTGGTGCTTAAGCGTATCAGAGTGTTGAGTTAATGAAATGATTGTTAAGTCTCAACTTATATATGTGTACCTACGTATTATCATATGTATGTTATATGCATGTGCATATATATATATATATATATATATATATATATATATATATATATATATATATATATATATATATGCAAATGACACGTATGTAATTGACAACAATCAAAAGCATACATACTTTTACATCTATACACTAATAGATATATAGAAAGACGTATAATAATCGTACAAGCATCAAGTCTTGCAAATGAAATCATGAGTAATGTTGTCGATTCTTCCTTTCTTTAGGTAGTGGACCAAACACCTATGTCGAACGTTTTTCAAAAGTTCATCAATGAAGTCTACCTCCGCCTTCATGTACAGTAGGCCTTCAGACGCTCCAGATCGGCTTCTAACCTCATCACGTTTTCATCACCCTTAATATCTATCACCGACAGATATTCCCAGTAGTTATTTGTTCTAAGAGATCTGGGTTAAAATATTTATAGGATCTCGGATAGCTCTTAAGGTCGAGCAAGACTAGGCAAAGCCGAATCAGTAAGTAACCGCATCGACTGGTCTTTCTTGAAGGCCATTGGATGGAGCAAAGAGCATGGGACATAATTCTCTCCCTGGGGAACTCCTGCCAACCAGTCAGAGAATAGGAAGAATCCGCTTAATTATTTATCCCGATTAAGGCCGGAAAGTTCGGGTTTCCTTGTTATCTTTCAGGCCGTTGTCATTATCAATGCAGAGAATTCTTAATGAGATACATGAATTATTATCATTACATCATTGAGATTGAACTATTCCAGATTTAGAGAGATTTGGTCTTACCGTCTGAAGTGAAAATCTCCCGCAGATCTTACATCGAGGTTTTGATCTGAGGTCAGGATAGATCAAAGTTCATATATATATATATATATATATATATATATATATATATATATATATATATATATATATATATATATATATATATATATATATATATATATACACACTGAAAAGTCAATACAATCTTCTGGAAAGACCAGTCTATTCATTTCCACCATCGTGGTCTGCTCGGTTGGCATGTAAGCTGGTAATGTCTCCGTCATCACAAAAGAAAGGTTACAATGATTCAGTAAGGAACTATGGGAGATAA
>NC_092295.1:4302735-4380235 GCF_036320965.1 Panulirus ornatus
AAAAATTTATGAAGTGAAATTAATTCCTAATGAGGCAATTAATGCGGCTATTCCTGTATTGCCTGTCAGATAGTGGAGTTTGACAAGCAGGTTGAAGAGGAATCATGTTGAGCTGATTCGCACATTCGCAAAACACAATTAACAACTGGGAAAGACGAAGGAATTTTCAAGTTGGAATTACTCTGGGGAGAAATCTATGAATAATCATAATAAATTTAGATTTACGAAAAATAGATATATAGGAAATTATATACAAGTTTAGATGAAGGCTGAAATTTAGCATTTTTTTTTTTAAAGCCCAAGCTGTTTTGTTTAGGGCTAAAGAATTCAAGGGCTTAGAATTCAAGTTCTGGTACTTGAAGTGCAAATTTCTGCACTTAATCATGTTCCTGTAAAGAAAGCTTAAGCTTGTATGTATAAACTTCAAATGATTGCTTAAAACACTTCCAGCTAAATTTTCTATACTTAAAGCTGAAGTTCCTGTGTTTAAAGCAGATTTTCCTGTACTTAAAGCTCAAGTTCCTGTATTTGAAACTAAATTTCCTGTACTTAAAGCCTAAATTCCTTCGCTTAAAGCTCAGTTTCCTATACTTAAAGCTATGCAACCGAGGGCAAAGTGCGGCCCAGTGATTTCACACAACGGGGACGAGTTGAGAGGGAAAAAATAGCTAATTTGGAGAGCGATGACTGCTTTTGCTGGGAGCCGGGGTCAGGGAGGAGAGGCCGAGAGAGAGAGAGAGAGAGAGAGAGAGAGAGAGAGAGAGAGAGAGAGAGAGAGAGAGAGAGAGAGAGAGAGAGAGAGAGAGAGAGAGAGAGAGAGAGAGAGAGAGAGAATGGGATGAAGAATTTCAAAAGTGGGAGAATTCAAGGTTGTGAAGATGAAAAGGACAATGAGGTTATGACTAATTGTTGGTCCCCGGTTGAAGTTGTTCAACGAAAGAAATGGCGGTGATAATGCTAATAAGAATGACAGTAATGCTTAGAGCGATGATGATAGTGATGACAAGAGTGATAAAGATAGAGATTAAAGTAGTGCCGACAGTAATGCCAACAGTGATATGATATTGATAGTGATAAAACAAAATGACGCTGATGATACAATGTTTGTATTGATAACCATAGTAATGAAGATGAATGTGATAGAAATGATAAAATTCTACATAGCGCTTCACTTTCTTTTCAATAGAAATTGTGACATATGAAACTCAAGAATTGTTACTTGAGATGTAATTACGAGTTTTTGTCACTAATTTTTGATAAATTCGTTTTGATTAAAAACCGAACCTTACACATTATATAAACATGTGCAATTACTTCGTTTCAAAATACTATAACCATTAGGAATGAAGATCCTTAATAGTTACATAATTAACCTCTACATAAATTGCCATTAAACCGTATTCTTTTTTTTCGGATGAATGAAATGGGTATGACAGAAAATATCGTAAGGGCAAGTTTCACCATAGTATTATATACAGTAGTTCACATTCTTATCAGTATAACATAAGTATATCAGAGTTTGGGCTTTACTAATATAGGAAGAAGAACAACCATTTTACAAGTAATCTTTCATATCAGTCTAATCGACTTTCATCAACGTTATGGAGGAAAGGTTGATGAAAACTACATAGTATTTGACAGCAATATTGAAAGTTATTACTTCTGAATGATCTCCCTTATAATCTGCATGACTGTAGTGTAAGTATAAGTAATTATGCACACTTTCCTGACAATTAAGCTCATCACATAAAGTCTCTTACTTATACTCTGAAAAGTTCTTGTTGTGGTATGTTGTATGCTGATGATGCTGTGTTGTTAAATGATTCATAGGAAAAAGCTTGAGGGATTGGTTGGCTGGTCTGATCATATATGAAGAGGATGAACTAAAAGTAAGTCATTAATTTTTGAAATGAGGGCAAGAGTGTAAGGTCAATCGATGAACAGCTAAAAGTTGTGGATAAGTGCAAATGATTAGGACCAAATTAAGGATGGTAATGGGAAAGGCAAGGTTGAAAGTGGATTCATGCAATGGAGGGAAACTGAGTTGTACTGAAAGCTGTGGTGAATGGAGGAACAACATTAAGCGTAGAGTGTGCAAAAAGCTTGCATGGAGTAAATGTCCTACCGCAAGCGTTTGTAGGTCAGGGAAGGTAAAAAAGTAAGAGCAGTGGAGATGAATAACTTGTGTCGTGTAGTTGATATCAGGATCATAGCTAGATGGAAGACGTGAGAAGTTTATGGGGTGCAAAAAAGCCATGAGGACGACGTCGGCATGGATATGAGTATATTAGGATAGTATGGTCATGTAGAACACATGGCGGATGATAGGTGAGTCAAATATATAGTTTGCTTACAGTAGAAAGCTGAAGTAGTAGAGATAACTCATAGAAAAGATGAATATATGTAGAGAGAGAATTGATTTGATTAGGTTGGGGGACCTAGTAAGGATATTGACTAAGGCTGAGGATATTTCAGATGATGTTTTCAAGAATGAATAGGTACCAGCTGCGATGGAAGCATTTAGTCTGTGGAGGTATTAAGAATAAGACACCTGGTCCCAACTGCTGAATCAACTGATGGAACGTGAAAACGTAAGGAACACTTTTATACATAAGGAAGTCACTGCATCACATACTTTGATCATGGGTTGAGGATGAATGTCTGTGGTATGTCGAGTCTGTGTGTACCTGTTCCAACCCAGTAAATTAGGAATGAAGCAATGATAGACAGATAGATGGATAGATAGACAGATAGCTAAGTAGAAGACTAGATAGCTAGATAGAGATAGAAAGACTCGTATAGATTTTTAGTACATGGTGATATGCTATAATCCTGAGTGAACAACTTTAGCAGATAATAACTTACTTGCCTATGACCTTTGACCTTGTGCATGTATATTATGCATCTGGAGAAAACTCAAAATTTCTACCATGAGAATGCTGAAAATATAAACTTTATTTCTGTCAAAGATTTTCAGATATTTCTGATTAGAAATATCGAAATCAATCAGGTTTATATCATAACTTATTAACGCGTGTGGGAAATGAATACTTTATGCATTTCCAATATTCATAAGCCTATTTAGTTTTGCTTCTTGTTTTGTGGTGAATAAACAGGATATTTTTTAATGGTCTTCGCAAATCACTGGTAATTGTGCGTGACTCATATTCTCTCTTAATCATATGTCTAGATATGATTTTTCATTTATCTCTCATTCTCTTCACCTATTTCGCTAAATGATAAAGAATTCTTTAACAGAAAAGACTCAAGTGCCGGGTGTAGCATAATTAATTGATTTATGATGGAAAGTGAAGTAAGGAAAAAGTGACTTAGAAAGTCATGCATTTTCCGATATGCATTTATTTTTCTCACACCAACAGTCTTATGAGTACCAAGAAAATTTCTTCCTGAAGTCACATATTCTCGAACTTGATCTTGAAGATAACATTATAATCAAGAGACGTGAAGGAGATATCAAAAAGCTTCTTTGTGCTATTAGGATAAGGGAGGTAATTCGTTCGACAAGTCCGGCGGTGTTGGTGCCAGCCCGACGCAAGAAGGTTGATGCTCTCCGACTCCCCGATCTCCTCAACGTTCGGGAGATTCATTGCGGGTATCGAAGGAAGGTATTCACGTTCTTCCATATACAATGAATGAGTTCACAGTCCCAAATACATTCTGAGACAGGAGGAAATCTGCCGATTGCAATATGTAGCAACAGGATGGCGTTGGATCGATTTCGAAACGCTAAGAATTTCCCTTTTTTTTTGGGGGGGGGGGTTGTCGTATACCTTCTGCATGAACGATTATTCGGTAAAAAGAAATTCTATGCAGCTATAGAATTCTATTATGAATGTGTGAAAAGGAATGAAGTTTTAACATATTCCATTTCCCATCTATGTTTTAATATGCATTTTTTTTTCTGCTTGCAAGTTGAGGTAGATGCATTCGTAATTTTTTTTTATGCGAGATAACCTTGTTTTCAACAGGGATGAAAATGTGCGATCTTAATAACATCTTTAAAATGCATCTACTGGATATGAACTGTAGAATCCAGTATACTTCATATAGACTCTACACACACCGTTTATATAATATTCATTGTCTTTCTCGGGTGTCCTGCCACAAGATGTTTTATGTTACATTGTTAAAAAGTATCATATCATTTCATCTGTTATCCTATATATTATTCGTAATCTTATATAAGTTAATGATTTATCGCATTTAGTCTGAAGATGAACTCCTTAAGATTTCCGCCACCTGCATGAGACCAATATGGCTTCAAAATCTTCATCTCTTGATCAACTCTTTGAAATTTCCCTGCAGATCTTGCCTCTGATCATGTAGTCTTCCCACATTACTTTCTCCCTCGTATGCCCTCGCCATTACCTCAATTATTCCCTCTTCATTAAGTCTTTCCATAGGGGCAGGGAAGGAGACGGGGTTTCCTCCATCCTACTTCCATCTTCACACTTCCCTGCCCCACTACACTTTCCATCTCTTTCACTTATCACTCTCTTTATCTTCATCGCTTCAGGTCCCCTTCCATGGAGAGGAAAAACATGTTAAATCACTTGTCCTTCCTTGCTCTGGTGGGGGTCCAGAAGCGCATTACTTTACTGGAAACACTTCCTTCAATCTTTAATTACATGTACATGAAAATCTAAGTTTTCTTAATATATTTTCAAGTATTACCTCAGTTAATCTATATAGATTATTTACCAATTAACATTACTTCATACTTCCAGTAATCGTATCAAGATTGTAGCGATATAAACTAGAGATAATGTTAATCATCTCAGAAGTATTTAGAATCATTCAAGACATTTTTAACATTTGGAAGATTTATAGATTATTGGAGGCTGTAGTACCGAAGCGTAGATGATCACATATGCCCTAAATACCATGCAGACTTGAATGATATCGAGGTATCTTTCGTAAAGGGTCATGACCCATGCTATTTATTTGACCCTTGTCATTTAGATGTCATTGATAAACGACCGCATCATCCCTGGACAAAAGCATCTGTAGTCCGTGTAGAAAATTTGGATCTCATAATTAGATATAGATATGCTTTGCTGAATGCTTATAACGTCAATCATGCTTTTTGAAGCTTCCGGAATTAGCAGTGTACTAAAGGGCATATCATGTTCGAAGCTTGTGATAACAGTGGTGTTTTGCATAATAATTATTAACCAATGAATATTCTCATGTTTCCCTTATTGTTTACATAAATATCTCTCGTGAACTCACATAGATTTTTTTTCTTTTTGTAGTGATGATTGGTCTCTCGCTTGCTGTATGGGGTGAACCCCTCCTTGCTCTGTGGGGTGATTCCCCCTCCTTGGTGTGTGGGGAGCACTACTTTTGCTGTGTGATGCGTGCCTCTTGCTGAATAAATAGTGTCCCATTCCAGTGGATGAAGTGTGCGCCCCCCCGTGAAAATTTAACAGTGACATCACCTAACTATATAATAATTAAATGAATGATTCACTATGTGGTTCAGGCAAGGATTTATGTTGGAACGAATCAAACAACATCCTTTACGTGCATGATAAAATTGACTATTCCCTTTGCTAGATGAAATAAGAATGCTCTCGTTATTGCTTCTTGAAGCTCTGAAGGCAGATCAGGAAGTATATCTTCCTAGATTATGTCCAGATATGTTGCTTATTATTTACAGATCTACGGAAGATGGCCTTATCAAGAACTTCCTATATTTACAGCAGCCATCTGTAAAAATGCCTTGTATATTCTGCATATGTTGCTCGAGTATTCCTGCTGAATTATCATTATTAGTTGGTGGTTATCACTCTTGAATTATCAGAATTTGTAATCAATTATCACTGATGAATTCCTAGTATTCATCAGCGATTATCCTGTTGACTTATCAGTATTAGTCAGTGAATATCACAAGTGAATAAACTATATTTGTCAGTGATTATCACAGTTTAATTATTGATATTTGCAAGTGATTGTCACTGCTACATTATCAATATTTGTCTGTAAATCTCACTCCCAAATTATCAATGTCAATATATATACATCACCCCTGAATCATAAATATTGGTCAGTAATTCTAATCCCTGGATTATGATTGAATATCAGGAGTGAACTATTAACAACTCTTAGTAAGTATTACGACTTACTCATTGAGAAATGTTAATATTCCTCATGGTACAAAACTGTCTCTTTCTTTGTATAGCGTCAGACATATTGGAAATGAATGGCTGTATTCCCCTGTAAATGCTTGATTACCCAGCAATAAGTTGCCAGAGGTCTGAAAAAGAAACAGGATGAGTGAAGTGAAGATATATGGTAAAAGATAACACTACAACAGTTGTTATAATACCAGACGAATCCAGTTTAACTCGAGAAATTTTTTTATCTTAGTTCGATAATGGGTATCTGTACTTAACTTTGTATCTGCAATTCTGTCCAAGTTTTTATTGATACAGGAATTTAGAAATGCTCTGTATATCCAAGATATAAATACCTTTTCGTATCATAGTTTGTGAAGATGTTTGATGACTAAAATCGAGAAATAGAACTGAACCAAAACTCTAAGCAAGAATTGAAGTTTGCAGATAATACTTATGATAATCAGAAGGATACCAGTAGCTTGTTACTGTACACCAAAGGATCTTAACGTCCTTCATAGTCTCCAGGGATACAATGTGCCAAGGGTTTAGGGTTGTGGTATAAGGAAAGAAAAGAATATGTTTGTGTGTTATGGATGGTTGTTGAGTGTCAGTTTAGTCGCGATATTCACTTGTTTACCATCAGGGACGAGAGCCATCTCACGACCAGTTGCCGAACTAACTCGGTTAAGCCTCCTATTAGAAAACAATCTGGCCACCAACTAACTTAGAAAAATAAGGAGGCCTGGTTTCGACTCTGCGCGACTTAAGGTGCTTCCGTGGTCATTGCGTTCTTGGGCATAAGATGGTTAGGAGGTCGGCTAGTTTTTAAGATAGTTAAAAAGGTAGTTACGTGGGCAGACCAATTGATAGGCTAATGATGAAGGAAAAGGACATTCTAACACAATTCTGAGGGAGTAGTGTACGACGCTCCGACAAAAAACAAGTAATGGTAATTTTACGAGAGGAACACGACGTTTGAGGTATTTCTCGAGGTTTATAACTGAAATATCGAGTTGCAGAAACCCCCATTTTCCTCCATCTTGAAAAATTCTGTAAGATAGACACACAAGACAACTTATGCAGCGTTTTCTTGATGTTCCATAACTTCTGGTTGAATTTCAGAAATGATTCCTGGATTTATCGTCCGTGTTTTCATGACTTTGTGATTCAAAGTAAGCTACAGTTGATATGTATATATATATATATATATATATATATATATATATATATATATATATATATATATATATATATATATATATATATATATATATATATATATATATATATATATATATATGTATATATGTATATTCTCACTAGGTACGGACAACAGATGTAAATCTTGAAATCTTGTAACCCTTTCTGCTTAAGCCTCTGAAAGGCTTGTTCAAGGAAGGAGATTTGCAGAGACTTCTGATTGTTAAATGTAAGATAGCATTTTGAATAAAGTCTGGACCACAACTGTCACAAAATACGAGTTAAACTCGTGTAAAGAATTCAGAAAGTCTTGGACCTTTCCCGAAGACGAGAGAACAGACTTCTGGTAACTTATTTTTTTTTTCATGAAAAAACAGAACAAGAGTGTTCTCAGAGGAAGTCTATCAATAGAATAGCTAGATAGAAACATTTATAGAAAAGCCTGCAGTGCAAATTAAAAATACGACGAAGATTTCTTGCAGCAACTACTGTAGACATCTTTTGTCATGGCTACTAATAAATTTCTGTAGAGATTCTATTTGCCGAATTGCCTACAGACATGTAAAAGAAGTGCTTTCAGTAAGAGTCTCTAGTCAGGTCTCTTACCAATCTGCTGAAGAAAGGACTCTTGTAATGGCTAAATGCAAAGTGCTTTTATCCACATCAAATCGCCTGAAGTTTTGCATCGATTGCTTATATATATCACTGCATTGATTGCCGTGATATATGCTCTCGTAACATAAATATTAGTAACGCTTTTGGTGTAAAAGCATCTTTATTTTTATTACAGTAGCGTGAAAGCTGTTCCTGTATCACTATCAATTTCAGGTTATTGTTACGAGGAGTTTTATAGAACTGTAATTGAAGCAGATTACTGAATCCTGCAACGTGGGGCCTGTAGGTAGCCTGTGGTTAAACATTACAGCTGAAGGAAGCTTTCATTAGAGCTTCTTGCTAATACTTATCAACAAAAACTCAAGCATAGATTATCATGACAAATACTCAAGAATATCCACAAGCGCAAATTCACACCTCAGCACATTCGACTATAAGTTTCTGGTCATCAACCTATCGTCACTACTTACAACTGCCTTGAAACATTAAAAAGGGATGAGTTTTGGAAATGAAGGAGGAAAGAAAAAGATCAATAGTCTATAAGGATAGAGGAAACATTCCTTTCACCAAAGGGTCAGGTGGCAGCTGTTCGAAAAAGCATGGAAGAGGAGAAAGGTCCTGTGACCTATTTTGAAGCCATTTTGTGTCATAAAGCCATCAAAGAATAAGATAAATCAGGTTTTCTTTTATTCTTTAAACAGCCTAGGTTAAGCAGCTTTACAGCAGCGAGGGGCATCACCACTACCACCACCTACGTCAGTGAAGAAGGGCAACGCCCTTGGGGCTCTGGCTAACCAGCCACCAATATGCCGGGGGCAAAGCTGGCCTGAAATTTTCCCCATCACGCTTAGCAATTTCAGACGGCATACGAAATCATTAATCGAATTTGTATTTCAGGCGGGATATAATTATGTGCAGTTCTGGTCCGCTTCGGCCGAATTTCTGGCGAATAAGACAAACTTTGTGGGAACGGCCCCCAGGGCTTAGAAATGGTAGGGAGGAATTATATAAAGAAAAAGGAATTTATCAGAGAATTGTCTTAAGATGCTCTCCTAAACCCTTGGCTACGGCCCTTGGGCACAACGGCACGACCCTTGAGCACGACTGTACTGCCTTCCAGTATGATTACCTGGCTTTTGACTTGACCCTTAAGGGTCTTGTTAAAGGACACTCAGTTGAAACCCGAGGTTCAAGGGTTGTGTATAGTCGTAACCATTGTTAGATGTTTTGTGTGAAAGCTGTCAAATCGATGAAAAGTCCAGGAAGGAAGGGAGGAGAGAGAGAGAGAGAGAGAGAGAGAGAGAGAGAGAGAGAGAGAGAGAGAGAGAGAGAGAGAGAGAGAGAGAGAGAGAGAGAGAGAGAGAGAGAGAGAGAGAGAGAGAGAGAGAGAGAGAGAGAGAGAGAGAGAGAGAGAGAGAGAGAGAGAGTGTTTGGTAGTCTGCCTCAAGAAAACCTCTTTTTTTTCTTGACCTTTTATCATCTGATGAAATTTACTTTCTCTATATCCTCTAATCACTACATCATTACCTCAAACAATTGCCAATTGCAATTACAGAAAAGATTACTTAATTCGATTATTTGAGAGAACCTAAAGAAATCCCCTGACAATTTCGTCTTCGCCTTCACGAAATGGTTGTCATGGTGATGAAGAATAACCACAAACAGTACAGCTTCATTTATAATAAACAATGCAACTAACCCTAACCACGGAATTGAAGAACTATCATAAGAATTTCATACCTTTCAACAGGCACCATAATTCTGTATGTTGCTCACAAATAATCTTCCAATTATTGTTCAGCATGAGCTTACAGAGATATTTTCATATTGTATTCTATTTATACTATAGTCTGTTTCTAAGTTCACACACCTAACAAAGTCTGATGCCAGTTGTCTATATTTGTCTCGAAAAAATGGAGCTGTGAAGCAGAGGCTGATGAACGCCTTTGCATTCCGGGTCTATAGAATTCTATTTGAAAGACTCAGAATAAACTAGAATGATTGCTGAACAGAAATTAGAATAAAATAGTCATAGAGATATTAGCTTATATTTGACACAGGACGTCTGGAATCTAGAAACGAATGAACGCTATTGGAAGTGGACGAAAATCTCAGGACTATCCAGAACAAAAAATCAGATAGAAAAAAAAAAAAAGACGAGAACTGACGCAAGATGATTATATCTTATTCCTCCCAAACTGACGTGTCTTAAGATCTAATGAATCTGGAATTTGATGACAGAGAAGCAGTTTGGGATTTTTCCCTTCATCTGACAAGAGACTTGTCGCTGAAGGTTAAGATGTTGCATCTTTCATCTGCTTCATAGCAGAGAAGAACCGGGCATCTCCCAGCTATCTCCTATTATCAAAAAGTTTGGTGGATGAATATTTGAACGGATTCAGAGATGAGTCTTTCCCACCTGCATATTTTAGGCCAAAGCCAGCCAATCCAACCATCGCCTCGGCACTTGAACACACCCACATTCATTGGACACCTTTCACTGATCCATCACTTCTCTCTATTTCAACATTGCAGTGCTAGATCAACAGCACTGCATTGGTAATCACAGTGAAATAATGCGAGAATCTTATCACACTACTACACATGATTATATGCTGTGAAAATAATGAATAAGCAAAATCTAATTATTTACAGAATACGTGTCCATCTCGGGCCTTGATATAGTGAAGCAAAATTGACATGTACCCATCAGTCGTATTAGGAATTAAGAACCGTTATGAATCTTATGAATCTTAAACCAAATAATGGCTAGAAAAAAGTTTACCTGGTTTTCACTGTTTCCAGCTTTTCTCTTCACGTGCATTTATAAATACACAGAGGAGATGTAATCCATTTCTGAGGTTCAATACATATTAATGAATTGTCTTAAGTCGAAAAGTAGCACACATTATTCATATATCATCCGTCAATCAGTGAAAGTATGATCTATGACGGGTAACCAACGGGAGGAGTTGAGATTTTTGCAAACAAATCATTCCTTCTTTTTCTGTTATCATTTTCTTTACCTCTGTCGGTTTTTGGCATGGTGTGGTAAATGACCCGAAGGAGACTCTATCGAGGATGGAGGGAGAGCAATGAGCGCCCGTGGATGGAAAGTTTTTGTTACAACAACCAACGAATGAAATCCTTGTCACACGTTACGCTTCCGGTAACGTGAATTCCAAAAAACCTGTTAGCCAAGTCACAGTACTTTCTACCATGAAGTTTAAGAGGGGACGAATAAATCTCCACTTTTCATACTTTGGTTTCGGGTAAATCAATTCATCATTCTGGTATTAACGATGGAATAATAGACAGTATAGTTTGGTTCAAGGCCTAGTTCACAGCGTAAGGCCGGAATAGGAAACTCTGACATATACCAAGTAAAAACTCTGGCTGTGTCAGCTTATAGGAAGGTTTGCTTAAGCTCCACAGATGATCCCCCACTCGCCACGGTCTTTGGGAAACAGCGAAATACCGTTTGCAAAAAACAAGAGACTTTTTGGTATTAGTCGAGTGCTTTCGGGAGGATGGTAAAGAGAGAATACCGGGTTTAGAATAGACATCGAGAGGCATTTCACACAAAAACACATATAAAGAAATGGATACAGCTTGCATATGGCTTTTACTATGTCAGTGTGTTCTTTTGTTTATATGCAAACTGTGATGATATTATCAGAGTAAATCTATTCGATAATCTTCTAAGAATATCCTTGGGAGTCTAACCCGTATTTGTGATTTTGATATATATATATATATATATATATATATATATATATATATATATATATATATATATATATATATATATATATATATAATGACCTTGAAATATAATGACCCATTTAACAGGGTTTTTCTGATGCTCGTCCCACCGAAGCATATATGATTACTTTCAGTGAAATCAACCCGTTCGAAGTGTGTTTCGAAATATGGTTCAAAATAGATGGCTCAAAATGTAGTTCCATATGTGTATCGTAATTTAGTTTGAAATTTGATTCCAAGTGTGATTCGAATTGTGATTCAAGATGTGGTTCGGAATGCACTTCGAACACAGACTATGAGAAGATTTGTGCATGTGAATGATTCACAAGAGTCGAAATGATATATCGGTATTCGCGGGAGGATCTTGCGTTCTACTTGCAAGATGGAAGCAAATTTTGAGTTGAAGACTTACCATGATTTCGAAGCATCAAAGAGGAAAATTGGCGGTGGGCCTGAGTAACACTGAGAGTCATGGCTGGTGTATTTGGAAATGTATTAGATACAAAGTTTTCTCTTTGTCATAATCTCTTATTTATGGGGATCTGATTGATTCACCACAAAACCTGACTTCGGGGAATGAATTCTACTGAGTAATGAATGTTGGACGAGAGAGAGAGAGAGAGAGAGAGAGAGAGAGAGAGAGAGAGAGAGAGAGAGAGAGAGAGAGAGAGAGAGAGAGAGAGAGAGAGAGAGAGAGAGAGAGAGAGAGAGAGAGAGAGAGAGAATACATATCTAGTGAATCAATTGTACCGAGTAAGCATGAGAAATTTATGAATACAAAGACTTGGGAATGCTTGATTGCAAACATACTGTCCTAAGACGATCCTACTCCTGTCGCCTTAAGTACACGATATTGATCAAGGAAATCACCTTTATCACCAATATCTTTATTCTTGTTTTGAGAGGAAATAATTCGCAGATATGTGCATTACACATGACAACTAAAGAGTGGATATGAGCGGATGCGGCCTTTCTTCGTCTGTTCCTGGCGCTACCTCGCTAACGCAAGAAGCGATGAGCAAGTATGATATATATATATATATATATATATATATATATATATATATATATATATATATATATATATATATATATATATATATATATATATATATATATATATATATATATATATATATATATCCCTTTATGATGCATCACGTCACTCCTTTACTGGCTCAGCTTTCCCCCCTCTTATGTGTCTCATTTAAAGATTGAAAGGGAATTAAAGCTATCTTGGGGTTGTGTATAATGTGGGTTTACGAATCTTGGGAGTTTAATGGTGAATGTTTATACCACACACACTCCCACACCAGTGAGTGGTGTGGGAGCCCCACACCAGTGAGTGGTGTGGGAGCCCCACACCAGTGAGTGGTGTGGGAGCAGGCAGAGATAAGGGTTCATGAAGGGTTTATGAGGTACTAAGAGGTACGTGAGGGGACAAAGAACGATAGATGAGTACTTGGAAATTAATAGGAAGATATGGAGAACATGGTACGATACAGGGCTACATGGAGGTACATGGGGGTACAGTGGATTCCATGAGAGTACCTGAGAAGACAAGGAAAGATATGGGAGTTGGTGGGAGTACTTGGTCATGCACAGAACATAGGAGTACTTGGAAGTACATAGGAATACAAGGATACTTCGCTCATTTGTTCCTCTCCCTGCAGTGGCAGAGAGCTTCTAAGCTCACCTAATATTTTCAAATACAGGTCAAGATCGAAACAACATACAGAGGGAGACATATAAAGCTGATTCTGTCTCATGTGAACACCATAGAATACTGATTATGTGAGCATATCACTTACCTTAAAAGGACGAAAATAAAGTATTTTGAATTCTTTGTCGGAAATATATGGCAACAGATATATCTACTTTACAACTGATGCATAGATATGAGTTTAGTTCCCTGGAAAGATTCCCTAAAAAGCTGGAAGCTACATGCAGGAAATGCTACTCAGGAGGAGGTCCCGTATGGGCTGCAGAGCATTGCTACACCCATCAGTGTTTCTGGCTTCTTGCTATCCATCCAAGGCCCAACCAGGCCTTCGTCAGCCTGAAGATGTTGAGAATCAAACACAATTTGTGTAACTGAAAGAGAATCTAACCTGATGTCACAATGCCTCTATAGAAACTAAATGCATCATGACATGAAGGATGAGAACCAACAAAGAATGCTCATGGGTCTTATAGTATGAGGCGTCAAACGCGTGTACTAGGTGTATTGTATCACTTTGGGAACTCTTAAAGAATATAGATATATATTTGTATCTTCTCCAGAAAACTGTAATGTTCATATTACGACAATGTGAAAGATTTAGCCAGTTTATTTTAGCCAAATCTCACGCGTACAAGACCAAACACTTAAAGATCTCGATATTCTAATCTTAAATGTTTGAGTTTGGAGTGTTTTACATTTTTCTCGTCTTGATCAATGAAGTGTACCTCAACCGATGTCTGGTAAACATATATTTCCCAAAAGACGATGCTTCTGAAAGCAATTTTTGCAGGTTTAACATACGGGGAATATATATCTGATCATAATTTTTTGCAATAAGTCTATACGTCACTCCATCACATTAGAAAGTATAAGTCCTTAGCAGCCATTGTTTATTCGTATAGGTTTCTGCTAATGTTGCTAAAGATTACGAGACTTCTGTTTACAATACTTCCGAATTTTCAAATCCTTCAGTCTGATTATCATTCACCAGGTGTTTGACAATGAAGTCGAACCTGAGTTTCTGGAGAAAATAAGAAAAGATAATAGATCGTGTTCTGGTGACCTAAAGATAAAAAAGGCATGGTCATAGGAACAAAGCTATTTTCCATTCTATTATCCATGAAGTAAATATTAAACATTCATTCGCCTTCCCCTTCACCACAAGGGTTTGATGAGGAACTTTTCTCCGTCGAGAATGGGGGCCGGGGTTTCATCTGATCTTGTGAGAGCATACTCTCTCTACTGTCACATGATAGATATCTAGTCCTCTCTCCCTAAAGAGATTGCATCATCTTGGAGTGGTATGTGAGACCCCTCCTGTCTGTAGGTTTTGATAGAAATGTGTGACTACTTGCCATATCATCTTAGACAAAACATCTTCATGGTTTCTGGAGGTTACGATGTCTAAATGAATCCATTTTGCATGTGTGGGTACCTTTATGCTTGTCACTTGTGTAAGGGTGTTTAATGTTTGTGTAGAGGTATAGCCTATAGTCTGATGATATATACGTGATCTTTTTATCAGAAATTATTCATATACTGACCTTCAAACATTGACCTCTGACATGCCTACAACTTCGATAGCTAGCTTTTCTCATGGTTTTGGCAGCTAGCGTTACTTATAGCTTCGACAGCTAACTTTGCCTACAGATTCAATGGCCTATGTTTCCAACATCTAACACTGATATATCTTTGACAGTTAGCATTGGCTATAGCCTTGATAGCTATGTTACCTATAGCTTCGACAGGCAGCATTGCTTACGGTTATGACATCGTACGTTGCTTATAGTTTCGGAAGCTATCGATGCCGATAGCTTCGACAGCTAGCGTTGTTTCCAGCCTCCCTCCTACCACACACTTTGCATCTATTACTCGCGCTAATTCAAAACCCTCGTAAGATCTGTTTACATTGTTTCTGGCGGTATTCGCAACCATGGCAGCGATACGTCTGGCAATAATAATCATGATATTTAGTTCAGTAATTATATTCTCTCTAATTACATTACCATCATAGAGGGAGATGTCAATTCAATTATATTACTGTACTTTTTGTGAAACATAGCTCCATTGAGCTTCTGCTTCAGAGAAAAAGCATTCTAGATCACATACACAGTGAAAATCTTAATTTCCTAGTTACTTTTTCTTGATTCGATATTAAAATCGACATTTCTGAGGATTCATTGTTAAGAATATATGATCTATCATTCTAGATCACATACACAGTGAAAATCTTAATTTCCTAGTTACTTTTTCTTGATTCGATATTAAAATCGACATTTCTGAGGATTCATTGTTAAGAATATTGATCTTTCAGTAGCTCACCAAGACTTAAGACATAAGTGAATCGTAGAATGTCATCCAGTGTTGGTTAGGGTGAGGACTAATCCTTTTCTGATCAAGAGTTTGGTCACTTCGAAGCTACCCAACTCCATACAGGTATTTCAAATGAAGATATTAATAGAGATGGAAAAGATAAATGTGGATGTTTCTCTGTGGAAAGTAAGTGGGGATCGTAGCCATGTGGACGTCTTAGACATGTAGAGATCTTAGCCATGTGGAGGTCTTAGCCATGTGGTGGTCTTAGCCATATGGAGGTCTTAGACATGTGGAGGTCTTAGACATGTAGAGGTCTTCGTCTTTTCACCTCGAGTAATATACTCTTCTGGTGACAGCTAAAAGCATTGTGAAGATATGATAAAAAATTTGTCTTTGACGCAAGATATGGAGGTGTGCCTACCTGTTCAATTGAGGAATATGTGTTTACAATCATCACTGGACTGTTTGTCAAGCTTTGCAAAAGCTGCCCATACTTCTACGCGGAGAAAGATGAAGATATATTTCCCTGAAATGAGCATGCAACAATATTTTGGTTGGAAAATAAGGTTTTGACAGTATTTTAGGTAGAAGACAAAGATGCGACAGTGTTTTCCTTAGAAAGTAAGGATTCAATGGAGATATATCATATTAAGATATTTCCATTGTAGTATCGTGGATAACGAGATTTGAAATTGAAATAGAAAATGATCAACTTGATAATCGATCTTTATCTTTAAGCATCTAGAGGTCTTCAAGTAGTTCTCTCACCCAGGACACTAACAGCCAAATGGCCAAATCTAGAATCAAAGTACAAGATGGTAAAAAATAAAAAGCCGAAAAAAATTCTGCTACTTTTGTGATTTGAGAATATAGTTATCAGGCGTGAATACATCTAACAATTATTGTATGACATATGCATTTATCTGGCAGGTATTGACCGATACCCAACGAAGATATATTTCATCTCAGAAATAAACAAACGTCAATATAATCTTCGCTAAATTCGTATTACAGATTCCCGATTACGCTGTGAAATTTAGATATTTTGTAAATCATTCTGAAGGACGAATGGCATACCCAAATTTCCTCATTTTCAAATAAAGGTACTGATATCATATACATAGGTCTGCCGAAAAACAATGAAAGCATGACTGATATGGCGTGCACATAAATATATGGACATGTTCCCCTATGCAAAATTAGCCTCAAGTAGAATTTGCAAGGTGTGGAAGCTAAAACATTGGAATCTTTTACTCCTGCAATACATATTTACACTTTCAATTTCCTTTCCTAATTATTTATCTATTTTTCTGTGGGTAGAAGAAATTTGTCAGTCTCTCTAAGATAGCGTATATATGATATTTATGACATATAATACCCTTGTAGAGCAAGAAAAACACTGGATGAAATAGTCATAAATATAGGAACAAGATGCAGTGATCACAGACATAGACTATGCATTTTCTTTTTAAGTTTGGAATGAAAAAAATTATTTCTTTGCTTTACATGGGATTTCATATTGTAAACTGAGTACGGATGGTAGCTGGAGGATCATCCTACTAACGAAGCAGGATGTATTAACGAGAGATTCAATTATGACTTACTAAAAAAATGTTTTGATGATTTAAGAAAATACACAAATAGTACAGTTCTAATCGGTGCTTGTTAATGTGTAAAAATAGATATTGGAAAGAAATTTGATGTATGTTACCCGCGAGAACTCTAGAGACAATATCAGAATTTCTATTTCTTCTGAGAACCTTATGATGATGACTATTCAAAAATGTACATTGTGGGAATATAATTGTGTTGTCATTTATATTGTTTCCACTGTATTTCTCTCAATGTTCTCAGCCTCTGCTGTAGTGTATTTGATAGACTGTTTATCAATATTACTATTAGTATTATTATTATATCATTATTATCATTATCATTATTATTGTTATTACTATTATTGTTATTATTATCATTATCATTATTATTATTATTATTATCATTATCATTATTATTATTATCATTATTGTTGTTGTTGTTGTTATTATTATTATTAATCATCATTATTGTTATCATTATTACCATTATCATCATTATATCATTATTGTTGTCATCATTACTATTGTTATTATTCTTATTATTATCATTATTATCGTCATTATCATTATCATAACCATTATTATTATTATTATTATTATTATTATTATTATTATTATTATTATTATTATTATTATTATTATCATTATTATCATTATTATTATCATTATTATCGTCATCATTATCATTATCATCATTATAGTTACATAGACCTTAGTATTGTTTCTTATAAAAAAAACTCTATTCGCACAGCCTTGCTATACATGAAATATTTCTAATGGTAAGTAATAACGATAATACTGAGAAAAAGAGAAGATTCCTCAGTATGCTTTTATTCTTTTTCAATTCTTAGTATTTTCTGGCTTTCATAGAATACATGAAATCAGATTTATAAAGGAAATTTTGGAGACTAATTTGAAAAACAGATTTAACAAAAAGATTCCCACATTTGCTTTCGTTCTCCTTGCTTCACTAAAAGATGAGGGAATGACGTTCTCATGAGGGGTGTCTTGTTGGTCATGAGGGATAGGATACGAGTTGACAGCAACAACCAACCAACTCAACTATTTACCAAGACCCGCGCCCCAACTCACCTCTCTTTATACTGTGTTTTTATATACGCAATTCAAATGCATACGTACGTATGATTGTATATACCTCTGTATGCTGTATTGTAGGCTTATTGTTTGTTTCTGTCTCAAATGAAAGTTTTTAAGATAGTGTTTGTTTTTGATCTCTCTGTCTGTCTGTCTGTCTCTCTTTGCTTCTAAATATTTCTTGGGAAAATTTCTTTATAGACGATATATTGTCAAGCGTTTCTTCCATAAGTAAGGCCATGTAGATGTACATTATAGGCAAATATATCTGTCAGTCTCTCTCTCTCTCTCTCTCTCTCTCTCTCTCTCTCTCTCTCTCTCTCTCTCTCTCTCTCTCTCTCTCTCTAAAATATCGTTTATAACAGTCAAAAAATATAAAAGTTATATTAAACTAAAGGAGCGTTTGTGTTTAACAAAGATAAAGAATATATCAACCTAAAAGAACACCCCTCACTGGCTTGTAAAAGCAGCTAACACATAATATTCCAAGTTCCCTAGCTTAATTACTGTTCGGGAACTGCGAACGAGGTGATGCCTTATAATTGTGTCTCCGAGTTCAACATACGAAGTCTGCAGAGTGGAGCATACTTTGCCTATTCATACACCAATATACGTAGTGTCCAGCAGATACATAGTTGTCCTACTGATGCACCAATATACATAGCGCTCTGGAGGTATACAGTTAAGCTGTTTTATCCATACGTTCAAATTCACGACAATGAGGAGGAGTATAGTGTCTCTGTACATTGGATATTATTAACTCACATATTTCATGATCGTACACAGATACATACAACGTTCTAAAGAATCTGTCGATGTGTTTTGATCAAGGAAAGACACCTAAGTGTTGGCCAAAGACGCTGGATGTAGGATAGATGACTTTTCATTGCTATAATATAATATATAGTATCTTTCGTCTCTATTCTGGTTGTCCTGACTGGTAAAGAGATAAGGACAACAGATGATGTATACAGATATCACCGACAAATTGCATAGACAGCAACGACTAAGAGACAAAAATAAACTGGTAACAAAAATAGACAGAAAAGACAGAGAGCAACCAAGAGACTTCACCAAAATGCAAAACTGTGAGGTATTTTGCCTAGCATTGCCTTATGGTCTTCGAATTTCTCAGTTGATTTCCAGAGGATTTTTCTTTTTCCAAGCCTTATCGACCATGTGGTACTGAAATGATAACGAATATGACTGAAATGATTTTGAAGATTGTTGAAAATGTTTCTTATCATTGAAGACGTTAATCTTTTAGCACCAAGTCTCACACAAATCGTGTTGAGTAAATTCCAAATTTGGTCAAAAGATTCATTCAAGTAAGTAGTTTTTTGCTCCAATATGACACCAGAAGTTCGAATCAACACAAAAAGATTTGACTTGCTTTTTTCCTACAAAGGTCACATGTCGTAGGCCATAGTTCCTCAGGTCAGAGAGTCACCAGACGCCAACAAAAAGCCTATTTCGAACCATGGGTTCAAAAAAGTTGAATCCGGGGTAGTAAAATCTAATTCTTATAGATTTTCTTCTATAATTGTCTTTTTCTCTAACTAGTGTCTGACAAAGAGGGGGTTAGGCACTGACTATCAATAGATGATCCGGGATACATCTTTTTTTTCCACTCAGAGAAAAGAAAAGTAGGTAAGTATATCAGAGCTGAGTATTCAAGCTACAGCTACTTAATAACCAGAAGTGGTGTCCTTAGAATCATGAGTTATCTGATATTTTTTGGATAGAGTTCATTGTATGTATTGCTTATTTGTATTCTCAAGTAGTCACCTTGCTATATATCAAATGACTGGAATTTTACGTTTTCTGCAAAGATATATGGATTTCTTGTTCGTTGCTGATTTCTTTTATATTTTAAGGCTAAAGTCAACAGTCAGAGCAAAGGGACATAGGGTCCTGCTCAAAATTCTTATCACCGTGATAAAGGGTCGTACCGCAGTGCTCAAGGGCCGTACCGTCGTGCTCAAAAGGTCTGTAGTATTGTGATTGATGGTAGTGTACCGTCGTGCTCAAGGGCCGTACCATATTACCTACAAGTTCGTGCCGTCGTAACCAAGACTTCGTCCCGTTGTGTTTCAAAGGCTGTACCGTCGTGCTCAGAAGTCGCGACATTGTGCCCTTAAGTTCTTGCCGTCATGAGATCTCACCCTTCTGCTCAAAGGTCTGTACCGTTGGGAGGAGTATAGCACCGCCTTGCTCAAGTGGTTTAATCATTTGCCTCACGATGTTCCCTCGCACCGCGGCGTCAGGAGCCCGAGTTCGTCGAGATCGAGTGGAATGGAACCCGCTATTGCCGCCTCGGGACGGTTCGGTCTCTCGTTTACTCTTGAGCTCTTGAAGCCGAGGCGACCCAGCTCTTACCCCCTCCTGCAGGCGGAGGTGCTCTCCTCCACACACCCCACTGTGGTTAATATTACCGATATTGGTCATACGGTCTTGCTTGCCTGGAGGCAGCGGCTGTGAATGATCAAGTTCTGATACTGTGTGAAGCGTCTGGGGTGTTCCGTTGGCAATGGTTTCGAGACAGTTGTCGTTTGTGAAGTGGAGTGAAATCCAGCTGGGGTTTTGGTGCTTGTAGAAATGTGTGACTGACTGAAAAGAAAGTGTAAGTGAAAAAAAATAATCTATAATCATTTATTAAGCCTATTTATATAAGTACAGAAGGGAGATTGACACTTGAAGACACCATTTCTTGATATTTCTTTTGTATCATTTATCATCTTAAGGTCCATTATGTTCCTCACATTCAATACCTCACTTGCTTCAATCGTCTTGTAATGTTATTACGATTTTCTCTTACTCTTTTCTTATTCCAGTCAATCGATTTTTCACCAGGGGTAAAATTCAATATGAGGAATAGTTAGAAGTAAATTCAGTTCCCAGTTTTTCTGAGTCACTCACTTTCAAGAATTATAAAGCAAAGAATCAAGTCACTCGTCTGTTCTTATAAACCTCTGTATGCAAAATCATGAGTGGTTTGCAATTCGAATTTTCACTACAGGTCATCGAGCGCAACAATCCTTGGGTCTGCACATGCAAAAAGGTCATTCGGTTTGATGTAAACATCGACTAGCAGTGAGAATGATTGGTATTCATTGCCATCACTCGTTTAGTCTTTGCTCCAGTTGGTAAAAGACATTTTTTTTAATTTTGCCATTATTTGCCGAATATCCTCACTAGGCAGGACAATTTAAACAAGGTGAAGAAAGAGATATGCAAGTTTCAATGGAGGATTCAGCATCGTAACAACTAATTTACAGTTCAGTTGAAAGTCAAGTCATTTTCAAGGCAGACTCGCCAATATTCACCCTTGCAATTACGTTCGAAAATGGAATTTCAATGAAGCAGTTATCACGGTTTGGGAAGTGTATGGGAACCACTATCATATATATATATTTAAAGTTCAAAATACATAGAACTTATCTAAGAATATTTCAAGCTATCTCGGCAATAGGAACCATATTACAGTCCTCAGAGAATCATCTCTTATATTTTGACTTTTTAATCTAACCAAAAAGTATGAGGTTAAGGATCACGCAAAGTTGAAGATCATCAGCAATTATTGCTTTGATCATTAGGTGCTATAATTCCCACAAGGTCACGCAATGTGAAACATTTTCAGTAATTTCTGGTTTATTTTTCGAATCTTATAACTATCAGATCCTGCAAGGTATAAGGTCATCAGCAGTTATTACTTTGAACATTGGATATTATCGATACTACCTGGTCCTGCAAAGTAAAGAGGAATAGTAGTTAATATTTGGATATCGGATGTTATTATGACTATCAAGTATCCTAAGTTCCAATATATAAATTTTGGACAGGAAAGCAAGTAGAAGAAACATGAGACCATATCTAACTTTACTTTTCAAACTCTAACAGTATATTTTCCTAACAGAACTTCAGAAGGAAAAACAAATAGATGATTAAGAAAACCCTGAAGAAAAATGATAGATTTCTGATCTAGAAAACGGTAACTCCAATCACTTTATCAAACCCATGATTTGAAAAACATGAGATTAAGAAATATCATTATGAAATGTATTAATATTGTCACTCTAATCTAATGAATTAGTAATAACTGATTGGTATGTGCCGCATCATGATTAAACTAATTATAGATTATTTAGTTATCTGAAATAACTACTGAAAATACTTGATTAGAATAAGATATAAATGCTCATATAAAAAGGTTCTGAAGGTATATTCCTGGTATCAAATTGTATCTGTTGCGTTCAATAGGATCGTTCATTACATTATCACCAAACACATATACTCAGTAGCAATCCGAAGTTGATATGTTTGTTAACAGTGTTAGAGAACAGACAGAAACTCTTCATACCTTTTCCTCAAGTACGAAATAGAAAAATCTTTTTATCTCAATATAATGTTTCTGGATGATAAGGTCGTAAAACTTTTCTGCAATTTTATGCTATTTTTTTATTTCTTTATCCATCCATGTATATAAGTGTCTAATTATCTAAAACCATGTGTGTGCGTGAGAGAGAGAGAGAGAGAGAGAGAGAGAGAGAGAGAGAGAGAGAGAGAGAGAGAGAGAGAGAGAGAGAGAGAGAGAGAGAGAGAGAGAGAGAGAGAGAGAGAGAGAGAGAGACACACACACACACACACACACACACACACACACACACACACACACACACACACACCAAACATAAGCCAAACATTCACAGTCGTCTCCCCTTGCATAATCGCCAAGGTCTAAAAAAAAAAAAGAAGAGTGATCATTGTCATTTATAAAGCGAATCACAAACGCTCTCTGGCAAGCCAGAAACCGTGTTAAAGTTTCTGTCTCAGTAGCCAGCCACTCATTGAAGGTCACTGAGTGCTGAAAACTCCAGGAATGTAGTCTCTAGATTTAACGTATTTTGGGAGCGGGAGTGTTTGAAATTAGCATGACTCTGTAAATTGATATTATTCATCTCAGAGATAATAGCTCTTTTCTAAAGTGTGGCGACATATGGGATTACCATTTATAAACCTATGGAGTTTTGCTGTTCATGTAGTTATTTTGTGTTTTACGATATTCCTTGTTTTAACACACACACACACACACACACACACACACACACACACACACACACAATATATGTCACCAAATTTAAGCGCCATAACCCAGTCTAAAACCATATGGAGCTTCGAAGCCATTGAGCAATGCTCAAGGAATAAGACTTCAGCTACAAATAGCAAGTTTACCGCTACAGTTACATGAAAAAAAAATTTTCCTCGTCATTTTCAGCGGCTTCCATTTCTCAGTGAAAGCAGCTATTATTATTCTCGCTGATCTAGAATTCACCGTTAGACTCCAAAACTGTACTTAGATATATGAATATGCATCATATTTGTTATTATTATTATTATTATTATTATTATTATTATTATTATTATTATTATTATTATTATTATTATTATTATTATCATTATTATTATTATTATTATTATTATTATCATTATTATCATTACTATTATTATTCTCATTATCGTTATTATTATCATCCTTATCATTATCATGATTATTATTATCATTATCATTCTCATTATTATTACTATTATTATTATTATTATCATTATTATTATTATTATTATTATTATTATTATTATTATTATTATTATCATTATTATTATTATTATTATTATTATCATTATTATTATCATTGCTATTATTGTTATATGATCATTATCATTATTGTTTTTATCATCATCATCATCATTATATAATCTAGGACCACCCAACCTGGGGCTCCTACATCTCCAAAACTGCGCTACACTCAGGAGCATGGTCAGGCTTGAATCTTCGCAAAACAGAAGTTCTTTGACAAGGATGCATTCTTTCAGCAATCTATGATACAGCCTCATGAAGGGTGACTTTTCACTCGCGGTGAAAAAAACCCGATTTGGTCTATGAAATAAATAAAGGTATTACTGTGAATGTTATTAAAAATGATAGAAGAAGGCTGTTGTTTACAAGGAAAGAGAGAGAGAGAACACTATCACTTCTGATGTACATGTTGCAAGTGGCAGTTATACTAGCACGTCAGAGTTTGCCACGATTATGTGCATTACAAATCTGATGTACTGGGAAAACATGGCTCAAAGAAGGATTTGCTGAAAGCGTTTGTGGAATAGAACATCAGTGCTTTGAAGAACACAGATTAGATATATATATATATATATATATATATATATATATATATATATATATATATATATATATATATATATATATATATATATATATATATATATATATATATATATATATATATATATATATATATATATATATATATATATATATATATATCAAGAATTTGAAGGGTATACAAAAAATGATTTACATATTTCCCTATAATTCTTGCGCCATCTTGCTTACAGAGGAAGCAACCTACACATATGAAAGAAATTGATAGAAATTATGAACTATTGATACGTCAGATAGTATTACTTATTCCCAACGTTAATACAAAATGGTTTCTGATTCTCAGTTAAGAATGCAATAGCAATATCGATATTCTCTGGAAAATAAAACCCATTAATTTCCAGTAAGGAATAAATAGATTACTAATTTTGATTAGAAAAAACTAATTAATTCCCAATGAAGAATAAAAGAATGATTAATTCTCAATAGAAATTAAAACTTTTCATTCCCATTAAATGATAAAAAGATCATCAGTCCAATTAAAGAATAATTTGTAGCTAAAATCATATGGAAAATAAATACGGTATCTTTCCTAATAAAGATAATAAATGCCTAATTTCCAAGGGAAAACCATGAAAGGATAATTAATTCATGAGGGAAAACAACGTAGAGGTAACCATATATATACTGGCCAATGATAAACCTCTCGCTAGCTTGCCAGCGACCGATCCACCAGACTGTACCTGCCGATTCCTGTTTTGCTAATTGTAAGCAATCTGCCCATCGAACTGGTGGGCCATTAGGCAGAGAGAGAGAGAGAGAGAAGCCCAGACAGGGCCCGTTGACATGACATGGACATCACCAGTCGGGCGTTGGCGTGACGAGGATTCTTCTCCGATCAATAACAAGGAGGAGAAATGACAGCTGAGTATGTAATAGACTTGTCAATTCCGTGACAGCGCAGTGTGATTGCAAAGGCCGTGATTTGTGCAACGCTTGGGGTTGAGGTCCCCAAGCGTTGTGCAGGTTCAGCTCGACAACTGTGGCTGAAGGGGAGTTATTTGTTACAAGGTTTCCTTTTTTATTCATTCCGTGTTCCTTGTCCTTCATTATGACAATGGTTTTTTCATCCGCTGAAGTGACTTTCAGTGTTCATGAATAAGATGAGTAATAATGACGAGCTTGAGGGGGGAATACAGAGTTGACTGGAATATTAGGAGTTGAAGATATCATCGACTGCCCAAGCATTATCAGTCTTGCTACAACAGACAAAATGATAGAGTTTGACGAGACTATTGGATTTAATAATCCCTCATAATTACCGTACAGATTATCGCACAAAGTCTAATTAGTTTTCACCTAGAGCCATTATAGTTCCCACGTGATGATAATTAACTTTGTGGTATACAGAACAGAGAGTTTTAAGATCCTGATTGATAGATTGGTTTGTGACTTAAGCAGATACATCATCAAGTAATTACGGTGGTAACTGAAACAACTTGACCGGTAAAAATTAAGGAAATTCCAGTTTATGATGTGTTTACAATATAACTGAATGATAATTCTATCCTTAGGTGATGTGGGACTCAGACCTGAACTTCCAAGTGTTTTAGATGATTTGATTACAATATGACAAATGACTTACACATGCCAAATGGCGTACGTATATATATATATATATATATATATATATATATATATATATATATATATATATATATATATAAATGACAGAAACAGTATTAATGATACTAATGATGATAATAATGACAACAATAACAATGATAATACTACTACTACTACTACTACTACTACTACTACTACTACTACTAATAATAATAATAATAATAATAATAATAATTATTATAATAATAATGATGATAATAATTATAATTATAATAATTATAATAATGATGATAATAATAATAATATTAATAACAATAATAATAATAATAATAATAATAATAATAATAATGATAATAATAATTTCTTTCTTTCAAACTATTCGCCATTTCCCGCATTAGCGAGGTAGCGTTAAGAACAGAGGACTGGGCCTTTGAGGGAATACCCTCACCTGGCCCAATTCTCTGTTCCTTCTTTTGAAAAAAAAAAAAAAAAAAAAAAAAAACGAGAGGGGAGGATTTCCAGCCCCCCGCTCCCTCCCCTTTTAGTCGCCTTCTACGACACGCAGGGAATACGTGGGAAGTATTCTTAATCCCCTATCCCCCTATAATAATAATAACAATAATAATAATAATAATAATAATAATAATAATAATGATAATAATAATGATAATAATAATGATATCAATAATAATAACGATAATGATAATGATAATCATGATAATAATCATAATATTGATAATAATATCAATAATAATAATAATGATAATGGTAATAAAAATGATAGTGATGATGATAATAATGATAATGATAGTAATGATAATAATAATAATAATAATAATAATAATAATAATAATAATAATAATAATAATAATAATAATAATAATAATAATAATAATAATAATGATAATGATAATAATAGTAATAATATTAATAGTAATGATGATAATAATAATAATAATAATGATAATAATAATAATGATTATAATGACAACAATAATAATAGTAAAAATAATAATAATAATAATAATGATAACAATAATGATAATGATAACAGTTATAATAATGGAATGGTATCATCAACTAGCTAAGGAACTATTCGCTTGTCTGGACTGAACCAACTTACTTCCATCAATGAACGAACAACAGTCAGCCAACTGAGGCATCAACAGACGCACCACTTGCTTGGCCAGACATTTCTATCTTTCTGTCATCAATGAACAGATATGAAATAGTCAGCTAAAAGACCAAGAGACACCCGCCGTTCGTCCAGACATCAATCTACCATTAGCATCCACAGAGAAGCCGTCCAAACATGAGCAGGAACCTTCACCCTCCCCACCCTCTCTCTCTCTCTCTCTCTCTCTCTCTCTCTCTCTCTCTCTCTCTCTCTCGATGGATCCAGACATGTCGTGTGTCTCATCGTCTGCTTGGCTTCAAAAAACCCTTTTACCCTCCCTTCCCTCCTGCCTTACCCAACTCCCAACCCTTCTCTTGTCTTTCTCTCCTTCTCCCTCTCCCTCCCCTCCCTATCCACCCTCTTTCTGCCCATCCCTACAGTCGCTACCTGCCCACCAACCACGGCCTCAACCAAAGCTAGTCTCCAGGCTAAAGATATTACTCTTACCCATTGGTCTCTTGCTGTTTGAATTCCTTACCTGCACATCGTACCTCTGTTGATTTTGGACTACCCGAGAGTCAAGCCAGGCGACGCGATTGGCTGCCGTTGCTTTGGGTTGATCAGATCTTAGAAGACGAGAGAAGTGGGGGGCCAATGGCCTTCAGAGCTGGTGATCCCGTTAATACGAAGCTTTATAATAATAACATGCGGAAACATGCAATAATTTATTCTGCTCTTTGATATGCCTCAGCTACCTTGCGTAAAGGCTCTGTCTAGGAGGCTATGGAGAGCTAGGCATTAGTTTGGCAGGGAAGATGATTACTCTTAGTCAACATAACAAGACTGACGAACACCAGAGGTGGACAAGGAGATAAGAACCTCAACACTAAAGTAGTCTCTTTCACTTTCTTCACCCCTTTCTTCTTTCATTCATTCCCCCATCTCGGTCACCATAATAGGTTCTTCTTATTACCTTATCAACCTTCCTAGAATATCTTCGGTTGTTTTTAACTTTAAGAGAGAGACATTATGTCTTTATATAAACTCAGAAACGAGATTTTGATTCAAATACATGATTTCTCTCAATCCACGGCTTGACTCTTGTACCAACAGAAACAACTGTAATATTATTAAAGAAAGCTGGGACATACAATAATGGCTGAGGATTGCTAACATGTGTAGCAATTTGTCAAGAGCTCAGAACATAGGTGGAGGAGGAATGCTAACAAAACGACGTGAATTGAAAACGACTCTTGCTAAAAACGACCCAAAAATTGTCGTTTTGTCGTTTCCTCACACAGCTGGGGAAGGCAGAGTAGTACCTGTACACAAGCAGCAATGTGGCAATAAAGAAACATAACTGCTGAAACTACGAAAGTCAGCGTTCTTTCTTTTGTTTTTGTCCCTTACCGGAATAACCATTGGTGTTTCTTGTACCAATATCAGGGTATAAGAGATACCTTTTCAGTACCTATATCAGAGATATGAGATACTTTTCCTGTACCTATATCAGGGGTATAAGAGATACTTTTCCTGGACCTATATGAAGGGTATAAGAGATACATTTTCTGTGCCTATATCAGGGGTATATGAGATACTTTTTCAGTACCTATATCAGTGATATAAGAGATACTTTTCCTATACCTATAACAGGGGTATAAGATATACTTTTCCTTCCACATCTGCTTGGATAACAAATGGAATTTTCTTGTCTTGCACCCAAAAATCCCAAGGATTTTTTCTTTCATCATAACAACACTGTCAACAGAGGAGACCTGAAACCCAAGAAATTTGATTGGCATCCCCATTACCTCTCCCATTCCCCAAAACTTTTGTTATCTGTCTAATGGGGAAGTGCTTAAAGCTGTAATGGGTCTCCCCTTGACTAAAACTATTTTGGACACATCTGATGTAAATAGATTCGTCGCATTCCTAATACGGTTATTTTGACCTTTCTGTTCATCATCTGTTATTGACGTAGACTTTGATGAAGAAAAAATATTTTTGAATGAAATAGAAACAGAAACCATAGAAAACAAGCTGTACAAATTTCTAATCTTTTGGGTTTCAGCAGCACATGCTATTTTGTTTGGTTCTGATGATTTGTCTGTAGACATACAGCACTGCAAACATAGATAGCCTTGTACGAAAAGATTGTCAAGAATTCAATTAGTGCTGTGAAAGCTAATACATCTTTGATCAAACTTTCAACTAAGTTACTGAAGATTTGAAATCCTAAAGAATCTATCACATTTTTTTTCACTAATATTTGAACAAAATTCCCATCGTTCGTAACCAAAATATATAGCAAAATATTTCGTATTTCATACAGACATATGGAGAGAGTTCAACCTGAAGATGCACATACAGATACCTTTCAAATATAAATCATTGTTAAACACAGTAAATAATTTTCAGAACACTACAGGAATAACATATGATTAGATCTTGTTTCTGGTAACTTCTTTGCAAGTAAAATTGGAAAATTACTGCTTGTATCACGTATGACAGAGGTCCTGATGACAGCTTTACCATCATGAACGGGTGTTTCCGGACTCTTTCTGGAAACGATAGGACCACAAGCGAGCAGTCACCTGTAATATTGTCTCCCTAAAGACACCCACCGTACTATGCTCCCGCATGGAGCACATCATGAAAGCTACACCCATAAAAGAAATCTGGGGGCGTCACATGATTAACCAACTCTCATGATTATCATCATTATATTCAAATGATTAATATCAAAGATACGATTATAACGAGCTGATGATTTCCTGGTCCGTGCGTTGCCGCGATTTGCCTGTGAGACTCACTGATGATTCGGACCATTACAGTAAATCTGATTGGAATGTTTTTTTCCTTTGATTTTTCAGGTCTGGGTGCTGGTGAGACTAGAGCATAATACACTGTTGGAAATTAGAGCACGTAATGCACTCATGAACGATCTTAGTTAGATTATTGGATCTATATAAAGGATTTACTGTGATGGAGACAATGATTTTATTTCACATGGAACTTGGCGGATATCTTCGACTCATGTATTTTGGGTTTTCAGTTTGTAGTACGCTTAAATAGCTTCATTGTTAAGTAAAGTATTCGGTGGATGCTTTGGAAAATGTTTCTTTTATAAGCATTTGCCGTTTCCTACATTAGCGACGTGGCGCCAAGAAGAGAGGAATTACACTTGAGGGTTCTCATCGCTTCAACATTCTCTGATGTCAAACAACGCTTTAAATTTCTCTGCGTTGTTCTCATTTACCCCTTCCTCGTTCACTTTATTTTATTCATCCACCACTCTCATGTCATAGAAGTACTTCGCTACATTCCCTTTAATAGGTTTTCTTTCTTAAGTTCACGTCATTATCTCTTGTTCTTTTCTCCTACTATCTTCTGAAGAACTGTTCATTGTCAGTCTAGTCTAAAAATATAAAGACTGTAATCTGGTCACCCCTCACTCTTCTCTCTTCCATAGTGTGTGTGTGTGTGTGTGTGTGTGTGTGTGTGTGTTCACAAAATTAGCAGTATAAAAGAATTTTTCGCCGAAGAATCTTTTCCTAGCGAATTATTGTATTTTACTACCTGTCTGTGGATCTTACTATTTTCTTCCTCTTAGGCAGAAAGTGGCAACATTTAAATACCTTAACTTCACTGTGTCATAACCTACATGCATGCACTATGTGAGACACAGCCTTACGTCCATAGTTGTAATACAGGACATAAATACATGGGATTATAAGTACGCAGAAACTATAATTAGAATATGTATAGCTTCCTAAGGCTATAGAGATATAGAGCAAGAGATGTTACATGTATATAGAGGGTTGTTAGAGTCTACAGGTACCCCATCAGCTCCTCCATCTAGCCTTGTTCACTTGTTGACAGTTCGTGACTCTCTCACAACATACAGCACGTCCAGGGTTACTGTCTTAGCCATATATCTAACTTCCTGTCTATCTATCTGTCTATATTTCGTCCTCATCGTCTTGTTATATAACTCTGCTTTACAGCCCAAAATTCATTTTCTCTCCTCTGTAAAGCATACATTTCTTAAGATATCACTTTAGAAATAAGTATATAACTATCTTTGCCAGTTCCCTTCAGTGCATATCAGTCTATCTATCTATCCATCTTTCATGCATCTCTCTCTCTCTCTCTCTCTCTCTCTCTCTCTCTCTCTCTCTCTCTCTCTCTCTCTCTGTATATATATATATATATATATATATATATATATATATATATATATATATATATATATATATATATATATATATATATATTTATATACATATATACACAGACACAGACACACACACCTGGGTCTGCGTCCCCTTTTTATCATATAAACTGGAATATCTCATTGTAATATATATCGAGCGATATCCATCCTAACCTACCCTTGCTAGCCTAGCCACTGCCTTCCTCAGCAAGGGCCACAGAACTCACTGCAAAATTGCCCTGCGATTCCCTGACACATCCTGAGGTAAAATAAATATTGCCGCATCGGAAAAATGTCGAAGTTAGCGTCCAGAGAACTACTGCTGGCTGGCCTGGCCTGGTGTGTGTGTGTGTGTTGTTGGCTTGTTGCTTCTGGTCGTCTGTTGGTTGTTGTTGTTGTTGCGTGTGTGTGTGTGTGTGTGTGTGTGTGCGTGTGTGTGTGTGTGTGCATAATCATGTAAGTATTTATACACTTGAATATGTGAATAATTGTGCACTTGTGTGTGTGTGTGTGTGTGTGTGTGTGTGTGTGTGTTCGTGCGAAGCTGGTTGAATGTTTATTTTTGGATCCGTTTAAAAAATCTTCGCACGAGTACCTCCATATATGTGAGCGTTTTTATCCCGTGACACAGCATATTAGTAAAGGATATACTTACATATATATTAATATTCAACGGCAAGAATGACATAATGGGTTAATATGTGAATTTGTTCGAGATATTCTCCACTCATTTTACGATTAGCGACGACTGACCTTGTACTTAACGAAGAGAAAATGAATAAGTTGATGTTGCGGTAATTTTTTCCAACGGTATTCATTATTAGAATTTTCTTATGTTAACATTTTTTACATGTTAGTATATCGATGAATGATCACATCAAGAAAATTTCCCAGCAATGAACGTACGATTTGTCAAAAGAATCCCAGAAAAATATTCCGAAAATCTTTTAAAGCATACTGATAAAATCAGGGCAAAGTGCAAATGTGTGACACATTACATTTCATAATATTTTGCTGCTCACTTATAGACAGTTCCCCGCCATCTTATAGCACCGCGGTCTTTCCCAGTATCCGACACCAAGGTCTACAAGCCTCGGCCGCAGTGTTCCATATCTGATTATTCATTTATCGATAATCGTACATTATTAATCACTTATGAGGTCGGGAAGGTTTGAACCACTAGCTACTGCTCATATGAGCTGTTTGTAAGTGGAAACTAAGATTATTCAGACTGATGAATGTTCTATGTTGTTGGAAAGCACTTGAATAAGAATTAGAATTATCTCGAGAATTACTTAATTCTGATGGAATCTGATAAAAGTATGTCTTGGTCATTGCCCACAGACAGACGGAAAAGAACTTGCATCTGTTGAAATAGGCAGACACCGCCTCAGGTAGGGCAGACGAAGGGAACAATACCTCCCATTATAGTAGGGGAACAAATAGGGAGAGAGGAATCGGTGTATGGGGGGACTGGAGGGGAAGGTATGGGGGAAGGGAAGGTTATGGGTGAACCAGGTACCATTTTTTGGTACGATATATGGGGGATTAAGTCACTAGTACCACGGGATGGTAGTTTGGGAAAATGGGTGGCCCATTTCCTCTCGGTGTAACCGTTTCTTCTCCATTACCTTGAACTGTAATCATAACGCACTCATGTATTACAGATTTCCTCTTGAGCTACACGTTCTTTCACATGACAACTCGTTATTCAGACTTCCTCCTAAAATCCTCGTCCAGCTTTGGTACGCAATATTGTTGGATAAAGATTACACACACACACACACACACACACACACACACACGCACACACGCACACACACAGACATGTATATATGTTTCTTTCGGTGGAAGACACTTATATCATGTTCGGAGAAGCGAAAGCCTTACTTCACAAACGGAGTCGCTTTTGACAAGAGACTTTCGCTAGATATTTTCGGTGATACAAACCTCCTATTTTCCATTTCGGTTCTTGCACAGACCACCAGCAGAAGTAAGAGTCTTACTCTTGGCTTAGAGGATCACTGGCAGCGTCAGGTGAGGAACCAGCTGTCGGTTGCACCTTAGTATAAAGATTGTCACGCCTCAGTAGCCAGAGTTCTTCTCTGACCGTCTTACGTCAATAGAAAATATACATATAAAGCATCAAAAGCTGTCTCAAGGTGATTTAATTAAGATTCAATGACCAGTTCCGTCATAGAAAAAGATTTGGGAATATCTTTTTGGCCGGGATTCATTTGTCTGGTCTTGATGTGACCCAGGGTCTAAAATTCTCTCAAAGTGGAATTATGTCTGATGCCTTGTTAGCCAGACTTAACACATAATGTCACCTTATCTTCTTGAGGGAAGACGAACGATGAATCCAAAAGGTATCAACAAAGAGATCTTCACAGCGAATGATGCTGGAAGAAAGAAGCGATGAAGGACCTCACTGCCTTCAGAAGGGCACTTGGGGTGCCTAGTCCGGCGAAGGTCTTGTAAAGCCTTTGGGGACCAACATACATCCATCTCCAGAACGTCCAAAACTCACCACTTTCTCCTATCATAAACACACCAAACGCCTTTCAATTCGAGGCTCTAAGGAAATTATACTTTTACTTCCCTACCTTCTTTTAGACGAGGAGAAGATATTCCGTCCTGATAGATGAAGAAAGATGTGTGGAATAGAGACAAGCATCTAGAGAACTTTTCGAGCTATGTTAGGCTTTCCAGCTGTTCCGGTTCTTATGCTCTGTCTTAGGTCGAATTCAGCACAAGCTTACTTTTCTTTGCCAATTTATGCTTTATAAGGAATCAGACATCTGTCAGTCAAGTATTACAGGGCTTCCAGTATTGAATTTACTACATCTTGATATTCGTCGTGTATACGTATTTGTCTTTCACTTCCTTCAGTGAAAAGTTTTTTTATATCATATATTCCAAGCATTTACATGTTTTGTTCGCCTTGAAAACTTAACTTTCAGTGGCCTGAATCGCAAGAGAGAGAGAGAGAGAGAGAGAGAGAGAGAGAGAGAGAGAGAGAGAGAGAGAGAGAGAGAGAGAGAGAGAGAGAGAGAGAGAGAGAGAGAGAGAGAGAGAGAGAGAGAGAGAGAGAGAGAGAACTCCCCCTTCAAAAACAAAAATACTCTAAGAGCTTACATGAACGATCTGTATGAGAGTATTTTAAAACAAGATTTTATTTCGACTTGTGTCTGCAGTTATCAAAACAAACTTACATCAGAAAAAGCAATATATATATATATATATATATATATATATATATATATATATATATATATATATATATATATATATATATATATATGTATATATATATATATATATATATATATATATATATATATATATATATATATATATATATATATATATATATATATATATATATATATATATATATATATATATATATATATATATATACATATATATATATATATATATATATATATATATATATATATATATATATATATATATATATATATATATATATATATATATATATATATATATATATATATATATATATATATATATATATATATATACATATATATATATCATTAAAGCCTGACCTTAAATATGGATTTTCGTCCCTGACCAGAACCCTCGACTCTGAAAGGAGATGGAGGCAGCGTCACCATCACAGAAAAAGATCTCTTCATTCTAAATCGTTGTCGAGCACACAGCTTCTCCCGAGGCACAAGACAGCTAACCTCACTACGACAAAGTGCCAGCTTATCATCTTTATTACACAGACGCAGGAAAATTCCCTTCATAAACTCTCTGACCACAGCCCACAAACAATAAATTCTCCAGCATCTCCATGCTTGGAGGATTAAGAATTTGCATTCTTTTTTTTACCCCCAAGCATTTCAAGGCTCTTAATGCCATTGAAATGTTGGGGAAATTGTGGACGCAAACGCCATTTTCCAAACTATCGAACTCTTGCTCCGGTCTACCTCACGCATCCTTCTGACGCTACCCTTATCCACAGTCATCGTGTAGTCCACTTTTTCCTTCCCTTCTTATGTCTATTTTTTCATTTACCCTCTAAGGGGTAGCAGAGAAGCTGTTTGACATGAAAGCAGAGATGGAACTACGTCCCCGATGGCTTTACATAATGTGGGGTTAGCAAGGAATTTCCTGTCATTAACCTTATAAATTTGTGTACTTTTATATTTTATTGTTGTTTTGTTTCACATCCTTTAGAGTGATAAGATGTACAGAGAGGAATTCTACATCTGTGATGTTTATAATACGTGTTATATTATTAAGATACACATACTTGGGCACATACACACACACACACACACACACACACACACACACACACACACACACACACACACACACACATTCAAAACATTCACATATATACGGCAAAAATAATCTTACAAGCATATACACACTTACATACTTTCATTGACTATCCTTTTACTTTCATCTCTAATTCTTCCAACCAATCTACCTATGTAGGCTCATAGGCCTATGATTCTAACTGACTCTCCCGCAATATGTCCAATAATACAATTCTTGGGAAGGATTCCATTTGTGTTGATCTGTCATACTCAAAGATTAAGTGTTCTTCGTAGACGTCATCGAAGTGACCCATAGTCATATTGACTTTCAGATGTCCAGTATCATTAGCAGGTGAAATACAACTACTCTTGATACAATCAACACACTGCTACAGAGAAAATATATTTTCTCTTCAGCATTCCTAAGTTTCTGAAGGTGAGCCTTCATAACAAGACCTTCAGACAGATACTAGCAACCTCCAAAATGACAGATAAACAGGTAGACAACTAGACAGACAGTTCTTCATGCAAACAGACAGACATACACGCACATAACGACCGGAATAAGACTCAGAACCTGCCATCTCTGGCTACTAGGTCATCGGCTCTCCGTTCCTCGTCCACACAAAGAATTACTCCTCTTTTTCTATGCTCTCTGACGGCCCCCAACTCTCCGTGTTAATGAATACGTGTTTAAGTTAATTAAAAAGGAAATTCAACTGGTGCCACGGATTTAGCAAGTAATAATACCAGCTCTTATGCTCAGCTGCAAAACGTTTAGGAAAACAAAACCCAAAAAGGAGAGAGAGAGAGAGAGAGAGAGAGAGAGAGAGAGAGAGAGAGAGAGAGAGAGAGAGAGAGAGAGAGAGAGAGAGAGAGAGAGAGAGAGAGAGAGAGAGAGAGAGAGAGAGAGAGAGAGAGAGAGAGAGAGAGAGAGAGAGAGAGAGACTTTATGCATACATCTAAAAATAGCTGAGTTAGTCCCATCAGTGGCGTGGTCCGCAGTTTGAACATTAAAATAAGCATCAAATAATTCACCAATTAAAGAGGATTATGAAAATTGTAGCTTTATTGTTGGGCTCAAAGGAGAGATGTATTCTTTTATGGATTTTTTTCCCACCCCGTTCCCAATGCCTGTGGATCAGAGTATGTGTTGCAGTAGTAATAGTAGAGCTGGAGTTGTGACGTCACTACTCTTTCATTGACGCAGACTTGTGTTGATATGAATGCGAAATTACACGCGGGGTAATCTTTTAATGATAAATCTAATGACATCTATTAAAGGTGGAGTTAATTCAACCTCGATGCGGGACATTATTGCACATGAGTGTTTTTTTTTTTCCCTTTGTTCTTCTGTCAATGAAGGTAAGAGAGAAATTCATAAATGTTTTTATGGCCCTCGTGAGCAGTCAGGGAATAATGTCATTGGGGTTCGTGAATAGTGACCTGATAATGTATTGATGGTTTTCGTGAGCCATGTTTTGAATGATGTCACGTTCATATTTGCTAATCGTATTCTGTTGATGTCACTATGGTATTCGTGACTGGTTTCTCTATGGTATTCATAATTCGTGTCTGCTAATAATTCTATGGTATTGGTGAATGAGGTTCGAATGGTATAACTAAGGCGTTCGTGATTCGTGTGCTAATGATGTCACCAACGTGTTCGTGACTCTTGTCTTGTGCATGTTACTATGGCATTCGTCATTCGTGTCCTGCTGATGTTGCTATGACATTCGTAAGTCGTTTCCTTAAATGTGTTATATTTTGCTTACAAATTTACCAAATGCTTTTATCAATTACCATTTACTAATTGAATGTCATAATGTGACATAAGTAATTAGACGCTCGCTATGATACACCTCATATATTATCAACATCTCTACATATCAAGGAGAAAATAAAACGTGCATAGATTACATCTTCTTCTAAATCATATTTCTTGTAACACTCGCATCAGTAACGGTGAAAAGATGGATAAGACTGATGTACTCAATACTAGTTTGATTTTCATATTTCTATAAACTAATCAGATTAATTGATTCTGGTTAGATTAACATCTGATAAAGGAATAACTATATGGACTTCTGTAGAAGATAAACGATCGGTTTTGAAGGTGGCTGTCTTTTATGATAATAGTATTAATAAAATATGATCCGTGATAATGATGATATTAATCAGTAAATGAATAGCTCATCATTCACAGATATGAGAGGTACAAATGAATGACAGAAGTAGAGAGATCGATGGGAATAAATATATCTGATTCAAAGCGACGCGAACCAAGAGATGCTGCGGTTGCGTGCGTGCGTGCGGTGTTTTACAACATGTAAAAAGATAATCATGAATCGGGATTACAATTACTAATCACCGATACCAATCTGTGTCGGCAGACGTCAAATCGAACAACAGTTTAAGCAGAAATGTCGACGAGGAAACAGTAATGTAAAGGGTTAAAACAGACCGTGTACCGGAAGCTGTTGCGGACATAGCAAGCGTTCGGTCGCCATCCTGTTTTTAACGCTGAGCAGAGCTTTATCCGCTGTTGCTGCTTCTGCTGCAGCCTCTGTTGCCCCCTGCCTTCTGCTGTCCTTGAATATTTCTGTTTGTGGTTCTGTTGCCCATTGCATTTCTGTTGCCACGTGGTTGACTTATCTATGGACTTCCGGGTGTCATCGACCAAGAGAAAAAATTGTGGTTTGCATCATTAAGTTGATCTGTTGAGGTGATCGCCGTTGATGTGTTTACCGTTGAGAGGGGTTCGCTATTTTTCTTAATCGCATTTTCCCTTCACGTTTGATAATACAAGCATCTTTGCGTCTACCGTCACGTTATGTCCGGCTTCTGTGTCTTCTGGTCAGCACACCGGTACATCCTTTTGGTGTCTGCGGTCGTAATTCCCATGGCGTCTCGAGCCTCCTACGTTTCTAGTACGTCAATATCTACGTCACCAAGTGCGATCGGCGACGTTGCTAGCCACGCAGGTAAAGCGTGCGTCGCTTGTCAGCTTGAGCGATGCGTCTGAAGCTTTGGTTCCGGCAGTTCTGCAGTTCTCTATGACTGTATATGACAGTACGTCAAAATCTAAGTACACTTACACTTAACAGGCAAACGGATACTTGTAACTTAAACTAGACCTTACAAATATCGAAGAAAAAGAAATATGAAATATTTTTTCTTCTGTTTGTTATTTTCTGTGTTGGGCGCATAAGAAATCTGTGATTTTGATAGTTAAAAAGACGCCTGAACTCCCATAGGACTCCATTAATTCCAAATGATCCGTTTATAACAAGATAGTTTCATGTAATTCCCTACTCTGCCATTCACTAATTACTCGTAATGATATGGCGATACACCCTTGTCCTCTGTGTATATGACTTCACCCTCAGTATATACACATACACATAGCACACACTCACACATACATACAATCATATAGCCATCCATCATACGTATTATATCCTATCATATATATATATATATATATATATATATATATATATATATATATATATACATATATATATATATATATATATATATATATATATATATATATATATATATATATATATATATATATATATTATATATATATATATATATGTATTTATTTATTCATACATCTGTTTCAGTAACTTACAGTCGATGGAAAAAATCCTCAAAATAGTCCGGCATTTAACTTTCTCGACAGTTAAGAGGATATAAGGAAATACAAGCAAACAAATACAGTACTATTTTCCACGCAAAGAATTAAACAGAGAATGTTTTACATCTGAGTTTCCAGTTATTGTTTACTCCAGCATATAAATAAACAACTGGTGTCCCTCAGATCTCTTAATAATGAATTACTGCTCTTGTTTCCTCCACTTCCAGCCAACAGAAAAAATATCTATCGCATCCCAAGTCATTAGAAATTTCTATATTCAACAGACGAACAAGCTGCGTCTGTCCGCCACCAAGCAATGATTTCTTTTTTCTCTCATAGAAAATGAGAACATGTGTGTCAATGTGCTTCGGGGTCGCCTGTAAATATACGTTTCGCTTTTTTTCCCCCCTCCCATTATTAGCATCGCTGTCAGAGGCTGAGGTCAGCTGAGCTATACAATAATGCTAATCGTTAACACAGAAAGACGAAGGTAGGAACACGGAAGCATGTTTTGTACACTTAGAATTAGAAATATGTTTCCGAAGAATATATATATATATATATATATATATATATATATATATATATATATATATATATATATATATATATATATATATACATATAATTATCACTATCATTATCATGATTTTCATAACAGTTTCCCCGCCTCAGCGAGGTAGCGACAGAAACAGATGACTAACCCGTTAAGGGAAAAATCCCCTGTTGACTCGTTACTCCGTTACTGCCTTTGGAAAGTGATTATACAGTAGGGAAGGATATGTTCCCTATTGCCCGCTTCTCTTAGACACCTTCTACGACCAGTGGGAGGCATGTGGCTTGTATCTTTTCCAGAAGCGTTTTGCTTTTCCCATTCCACTAGATTTTGCTCTGAGGTCCTTAGCCCCATCATCTCATTTAAATCCTTTTTTCCCCTGAGGCATTCAGCGCCCCTTCATACGCTCTAGGTTCTCCTGCAGCAGTCGCCGTGGGAGGCAGAGCCGCTGTCACTTGGATAGACAGTGGGAGAGACTAGCCAGGGTCGTCCTGTGGGGAGCTAAGGGACGGTGGGGAGGAGAGAAAAGATAGGGGGTGATAAAGGCGTTGAGAGGCAATAGTACCGTAGGGAGCAAGGGGGTGTGGTGAGAGACTAAAGGGCACAAAAAAAAAAGAGGAAGTATATGTTTTGGGTTAAAGATGAGGCAGGTGATTCCTATATTGACGATGATGGTATGAAGACGATGGTGGGGAGGGAGTTATGACAGCTGTGTTTTAGGGGTTTATGAAACCATGAGAGTGGGAGGGGAGAGAGAGAGAGAGAGAGAGAGAGAGAGAGAGAGAGAGAGAGAGAGAGAGAGAGAGAGAGAGAGAGAGAGAGAGAGAGAGAGAGAGAGAGAGAGAGAGAGAGAGAGAGAGAGAGAGAGAGAGAGAGAGAGAGAGAGAGAGAGAGAGAGTGTGTGTGAGGGGGGAAGGCACTGACGAGAGGCTGGCTAAGAGCATATCGCTGTTGTGCATATCAATGATTCTCCTGCATGTAGCTTGGGAAGCAAGCCTTCCAACGTGAAAATATACTTGGTATGTGCGGTATAGCCTGGTATGTCAGGAGTCTGGCTAGGGATGATCGTGTGGACACAGGTTTGGGGACTCAAGCTCCAAGAGACAGAAAAGGAAATATATACGAAAATCACATGCTTTTCCTATTTCTTTCAGGTGTTTTGATGATATGTTGGTAGTATATGCTGAACATATTAGAGGAATGCTTTGAATTATATATGCACTTATTTCTTTAAGTGTTTTACGGATATGTCGACAATATTTGATCAGTTTATCAAATGTATGCTTTAGATTATACTTTTAATCCTATTTCTGTAGCAGTTTTATAGATATGCTGTTTAAGCGTATGTTTGGCATATCGTAAGTATACTGCTTATCCACTTATGTTACCAAGTGATGCAAATGTATTACATCAGATATCTACAATATCAATAAAGCAGAAATAATGATCGTTCTTACACTATTTGTTCATATCAACAAAGCTGTAGATCTGAAGTATGCTGTCCAAAAATATATGTTAATATTTTCTAGTATTACATTTACATATATATATATATATATATATATATATATATATATATATATATATATATATATATATATATATATATATATATATATATATATATATATATATATATATATATATATATATATATATATATATATATATATATATATATATATATATATAATCTTGGATTATCATATTTGTCAATGATTTTAATGAGATAGCTCTAAGTTAATTTTTAAGTGCATGCAATAGATAAAATTAACCACATAATCCACTTTCCTCAGATGCTTCTGTATTTCTAAGATACCTCTCTATTTCCAAGAGAGAGAAAAATGTTTAAAGTTAAACTGAAAACTGAAAGGATGATGCATACATGAAAAAATTTTCAGGGTCTTTAATGAACATGATTATAAGAGCATGTACACCTATAATCATGGGTGTTAGTGTGCGTATATCCATATGTGGATGTATGTGTATTTGTCTAATGTTGTACATGGATTCGTGCGTGACACCAGGATTTGTCTCCTAATAAGGACAAATTCTAAATTCTAAATCAAAACATACCCGCTGTAGTTTTGTATATATCTCCCTCCTTTCTAACATACACCGTTCTTTTAGCTTTGCTACAAACATATTCAATAAGATAGGCAAAGCCTCAACGCTTCTTTTCAAGCACCTCAACATACGAAAAGAATATGGAATTAAAAAAAGAACTTGTTGGTCAAAATGCTGAAAATCACGGAGCAATTCTCGGTAACTCTGCTCTTACATTGTTTTGTGTACTTTTTATGAACAGTTCTAGCATTTTCAATATAGTTTCATTTGTGTTTTAAGCAGTATATTACATTTTACGCAGTGAGAGACTGAAAATTTCAAAAGTGCAACTATCATAGATGATTTCTTAATGATGCGAATTTGATGATTTTTTTTCTATGTTTATGCAAAAAAATCTTTATAGCAAAATTTTCTAAATTTTCTTTTGTATTTGCATCCATGATTGACAATATATCTCTGTGTGATCTACAAGATAATCTACAAACCAAAGCATCATTACTGAAGCACAGGATAGTCAGTGATTAGATCCGTGTAGCCTGTAGTTTCATGATTGATTTTTGATAATGTTCAAGAAACAGTGTATTTGTAAAATTGATACGTCTATCTGTACAACGGCAATGATATTTCAGAAGTCAATAATTCATCTTGTATAGGAACTTGTTGCAAAAATAAAAAAATCAGGAAAATTCTAATTAGTTGAATAGTTAATACAAATTCATAACGATGAAATTGAGATGTGAGAATCAAATATGCAAATCAGTATTTTCTCATGATTGGTATAACGAGCAGTGTGATTACTTATACGGTTCTATACCATCAGAAATCGCAATACAGGGGTCTAGCAGTACATCCACTGTATCTATTTCTATGTATACAGTAACGGAAAACTGCAACACTGTCTCCTTCGATAATGAGCATGTCAATAAACCAACTAGCGCATGAAGCTATTGAAATATTATCACTGATGTGATTACGAAATTATTTTACAAAAGAAATGCGTGTTCTTAATAGAACAAAAGAGACAAGTTGACTTTCAGTAGTGAATTGCCTCTATTAACCTCAAAATCAATGCGGGAGACAGCGACAAAGTATAAAAAAAAAAAAAAAATATATATATATATATATATATATATATATATATATATATATATATATATATATATATATATATTAATTTATTTATTTATTTGCATTGAAGATCATGGGCAGTTGACAATCATCAGAATACATTACTAACTTTGTTTCTTGCATATAATATGTTCTATGCATATTTGTTCATTAAGCTCCATTATCATTTGGATTATCAGGATGCCATGTTTTGGGTAATAATCATAAACCGATCGCTAAGATGTTCTTTAATACATGATTCACCAAATCGAATTAATAATTAGTATGTGGTAGCCAGAAAATCATTTGTCACAAAGTCACATATAACATATGCGACACATATAACGTCTTATAACATTTATATTTTGAAGATAATAAGAAATCTAAATTGACACTTAAATTAGCTTTCTTTGTAGAAATAGGGAGCATAAAGGAAGTAAATGTTATTGTCTAGATCTGTAACTGTTACCGAAAGTCTAATTTCTTTTTATATATTTGAAAGTAAACAAGGAAGGTCGTCGTGCTAATGAATTCAATGCGTAAGAAAGAAAATAATAAAAAGGAAACAATAGTTTACTAAAAGTAAGCAGAAAGAATGATAATTTGCTTGCTAATTCTTCACTGGACCGAGTTTTGGTAATGATTCTGGCTGTCAAACATGGATAACTCATTAACATATAATTTTCTTCGTTTTTAGGATATTGCTATCAAAACACGTGCTGGATGACAATATTGTTTAAAGCATTTACTCATTTATATATAACTATGCACACAACTATAGTTCTTAGATCTCGAACCTTACTAATAAAAGGTGAAATGATGGAATAAGTAAATGCATATGGTAGAGAGTGTGATTTTTTGTTCCACTAGAAAAGATAAGATTTCATTTACATAAATTATAATAAGTGTTAGTAGACGGGATACACATATAACCAGGATGCTTAATAAACATAAGATAAAAACAAGAAGTGGAATATTAAAGAAATTAAAGAGAAAAGGATAAGGGTAGTGATGTAGATAGCAACAAAGATAATAAAGGCCATTCTATGCTGTTATCATTATACCAAATGATTATCTCGCTTTTTGCTCCATATAACTGTTGGGTAATTCATCGCTCTTGATAACAAATTCCACGAAGACGATATTGCGATTTGGAAAGCCTGCAAAATGGCCCGTACGCTCTCATCGACGCAAGTCGGAATTCAACAACATATAATTTCCTCTGAGACGATAAAGTTGAGACAGGAGTTAGGGCACTTGTTTCCCACTACAGGAAACCCAAGTTAGAGAAAATATAAGTTAATTCTAACTCCTTTCTCTCGTGTGACAAGCAGAAGCTGCCAGGAAGGCAGAAGTCCTTCTCATCCCACAGGACTTCAGTGTTCTCATCCTGCAGTATGTCAATGTTTGCTGAATTATTCCTATATAGCGTCAAGGATATCTCAAAAAATGTTTGCTACCGTATGACTCAAAAAACGGATCTCTCTCTCTCTCTCTCTCTCTCTCTCTCTCTCTCTCTCTCTCTCTCTCTCTCTCTCTCTCTCTCTCTCTGGACAGATTTTTCTTGTATTCTGTATAATATTAGTCGAGGAATGTAGCTGACGTGTGATATCTCAAACATTTGATAAAGACAGATAGATAACATTTTATGCCTCTTTAGATCAGGATGGTTTTCATTTTGCATTTGTGTATTCCTTAACGTAAACTTTCCACTATTTTCGACTTTGAATTCTTTGCAGAGTTTGAATGGATCATCTCAAAAATAAGAAAATGTAAATAGTTTGCCATACTTTCAGTGATTCAGACACCTAATTTATGAAGCATTTTGTACTCTTTTACCTTTAAAATCTTCAGTGTCTGAATGTTTACAAGACTTTTATTTCATCATTAAGGTAATTTGACTTGTTGATTCTCTTGTTTTCTCATTAAAGTTGTCCTACGAATTCCATTTACCAGTCACTGTACTCACCCCAGTGTCCTATTGTGTGATATACGCTTTCACTGCGTCTTTACAAAGATCTTTTTCCTTTGTTTATCTCTCTCTCTCTCTCTCTCTCTCTCTCTCTCTCTCTCTCTCTCTCTCTCTCTGTCTCTCTCTCTCTCTCTCTCTCTCTCTCTCTCTCTCTCTCTCTCTCTCTCTCTGGCCCTTTCCTTTTATCTCATTTACCTAATTTGTCCACATATCTTTTATTTACCTCTTTATCCCTCTTTTTCTCTCTTTCCCTTTTACATCCCTCCCACCATATCTATTCATGTATCTAATTTTCAACATAATTTTTCTATTTTTCTTCTTTATTTTTCATCTATTTTCCATCTTTTTCTCCTATCTATGTTTATAAGCTTCTTATATAAGTCTATTGTCCCATTTCCGTCTCATTTCTCTCAATATATTCAAACCGTCTCTCCCAACTGCTTTTCATAATTCATCAAGATTCTCCCGCTGAACGCTCTCCTCAAATAATTCCTCTCCACGCACTCAGTCATTTCATACACTTATCTTCTCGCCATTCATCATGATTTTCTCACGATATCAACGCCACATCCTTCCTTCTCATGTTGGAACATCAACTGAAAGCCAGCCTTACCTAGCATCTTTTAAGGCTACAAACATCTGCTTTTCAAAATACCAAAACTAGAATTCTACCTTTAGTGTATATATATATATATATATATATATATATATATATATATATATATATATATATATATATATATATATATATATATATATATATATATATATATATATATATATATATATATATATATATATATATATATATATATATATATATATATATATTTATATATATATATATTGATTTATTTAGGTGTTCAGGAGACCGCATTACTGCCACATAATTGAGAAGTTTTGAATGACTTGATCATTTTGGAAACGTAAGCACGCGTTACGTCCTCTAACACTGTGTCGACATGTTACATGAATAAAATGTGGGAGGAGATGAGTTGATGACAAGTCTCTCTCTCTCTCTCTCTCTCTCTCTCTCTCTCTCTCTCTCTCTCTCTCTCTCTCTCTCTCTCTCTCTCTCTCTCTCTCTCTCCAATGCAAATGCCATGTCGAAATAACACGTATCCCACTATGCATTTATGAGCAAAGGCTGTATACCTCAGAACCCTGAGCAACGACACACACTCACAAGCACATATTGCCATGTTAAGTGCTTCATATATACCTAGAACGCTTTATATATATACATATGTATATATATATATATATATATATATATATATATATATATATATATATATATATATATATATATATATATATATATATATAAATATATATATATATATATATATATATATATATATATATATATATATATATATATATATATATATATATATATATATATATATATATATATATATATATATATATATATATATATATACATATACACCCTTTTGTTGTATATGTCTTGATTTTTCCTTTTTCCGTTTCACCTGTCACACACGTTTTATATCACATGTATTTTGTTAACAAGCTCCCTAACATCATGGTTAAAATACTCATTTCTGTTCCTAGGTAATAGTCTACTAATGGTTCCAGAATATCCTCCTTAGAATATTTCTGATAAATTCACAGAATATCAACACAGGCTGAATATCATAGTTTCTATGATTTCTCTAGACACTACCTAATTACCTGATAATTGATATTCACTACTGTTCGTAACAATAGAGACGGAAGATAATGGCATATATTCTTACATGATCTCAGTCTTAATTGGTTCTTAAAATCAGTATATTTACGTATCAATGGAATGATATTAAGAACCAAAATATGAATTACTAAAATGCCGAAAACTGCTTTACAGACTATGTATCTGTTAAGGAGAGATCAGATCTATAGACTCGTCCATTAATTTTAATTTGTGGGGAAAATCGTCAAACTTTCTTCCATAATTAGTTCTTTGTGTTATATCTATGAAGGAGAATGAGGAGTGGCGTTGGCCCGACAAGTAGGGCCGTAGTCCGCTGTGTACAGATGGATACACCGTTCCTTTAATGAGGAAATGATGCAAGAAAACCATTGGTGACGAAGCTAATGAGTGTGTGTGTGTGTGTGTGTGTGTGTGTGTGTGTGTGTGTGTGTGTGTGGATAGAGGAAATTGGTGAGGAGCAGACAGGCATATGGACAGATAGGCTAATAAAGAAATAGATAGGCAATGACGAAAAGACACACAAAGCTTGCATAGATCCATCATTTCCATTCTAAAATACACCAATCTATGACACATAGGATTTGAATTCGGCCTCATCAAAATTTTCTATCATAATTTTCAGACTCCAAGTATGGATAGGTATTTGCCGCCAATGAATCATTTACTATTGTGAAAATGATCAGTTGATAGTACTTTAGTTTTCGAACGCTCTTAAGCTTTTAGATAAACAATGAATTACTTTTTTAAGTTTTTCTGGTTTTTCGCCACAGTGGTTGGAGTGGTCGCTGAACCAAATACCTTATCAATTATATTCTTCAATATTTCCACATTGTTTGAGGTTGTGATTCCACAGTTTTCTCCCATAAGTCGATAAATTAAGGATCAAAGAAAAGGAGCCAGAGATGAAACCTTATTATTAATCACCCAGTTATCAATACATGCAAATGGGCTACGATAGCTCTCCTCTTAGAAAGCATTCTTCTCTGAGTAGAAATCTTTACTCGCTAAGGAAAAAGACAAAATATTTTTTCTCATAAATTTTCACGAAGCTCTCTTAAAAGGCTTCAGGTTGACTTAGTGTGAATACATTGCTACGCCTGGGACACATAGTAATTCAATTAATGAACACCATGTGGAACCCCAGTATTGGGGTTGTGTTACAGAGAACGCTGACTGTGGAAAGCAGAACGCTAATTGCCGAAGAGAAAAGAAAATTATCAAATAGAATAAATTACTAGTTGTTAATAAATGATGAAATATATGTTTTATTATAGATATTCTTTGGCGCATCACATTTTTTCTTAACAATATCCTTATTCATTAATCATATTTATATTCATAATGATATTCATCTAACTGAGAGAAATAAATGCCATTCAAATTTTTACTTGCTAAGCATAGAACCCGTTATATATTTGACATACCGTATCTGAGCTTCAAGATTTCTTAAATTCTAGATTCACATAATAGTACTGTTTTACGTCCATTTCTTTTCAGCCTTTCAGACAAGCAGTGTGTCTTACTATCTTATGACAACAAAAAAGAAAAAAAGTTATGATGAACAGGATGAAAATACATAAAAAAAAGCCCTGATAAGTTTCATTCAGGAGTAACAAAAGAGGGGAAATGAGGTAGTTAAGTCCTTAACTTCCATTTTCAGTAAGTCATTTGCTTCGGGAAAAATTCTAGATGAATGGAAGTTTGCCAATGTAATACTGACATTCAGAAAAGGTAGTAAGTCACTACCCTGAAATCATCGTCTTATTAGCTTAACGTTTACGGTTGGAAAACTTATGGAAACCATCATTCGATATAGAATTGTAAACTATTTTGAGAACCACCACTTAATAAACAAAACTCAGTGTGGATTATGGCGAAATAGCTCTTGTCTGACAAATCTGGTTAATCTTTTTATGATATACTTTTTTATATATGTATTCAGAATATTCAGACGTAACAAGTGGAGTACCACAAGGATCAGTCTTGGAACCGTTACTCTTTCTCGTATATATCACTGATGTTGGTAATGGGCTGCATTGCAAGATATCAAAATTCGCTGATGATACAAAGCTGGAAATATATCTACAATTGAATTTGAACATCCACGACTTCAAACTGACATAGGCTAACTGGTAAACGGGGCTCATAAGACGTAAGTGAATTTTTATATTTATTAGCGCAAAGTCTTTTTGAAGTCATTCCTATTACTTTGTATAAGATTTTCCTGTACTCATATCGATGATGAAAGAAATTGCAAAAATTTTGAACGGGATAGTGCTTAAGTGAAGATGTAAAGTTCTTCACCAAAAAACTGACTTTATACGAAAAATGATGTTTTAAAAGATGCATTTATAACCATGCAATATTATTAAGATGAAAACCTTTTTTTTGCTTATAATATGCAAATATAGAACTCGTTACAGAATGGATTTATAATCCAAAGAAATTATGGAATCTATGTATAAAACATGATAAAACTCTCGTATTACATGTGGTGAGAGTTGGCAGAGTTTTTTTTTTTTAATAAATAAATATCAATATACTTTCATAAAGTTTGTGTCTTTGCTCTTGGATATTCCAGATACTAAGTGGCTAATGTTTGATATCTGACATTATATATATAGTGTCATAATATTAGCTATGATATTACTTATATCTTCAAGTGATCTTTTTTTATAAAGAATGGTCAACTTCAAAAGTATTTATACCAAATAAAGATATGCCTCTGGATAATCATGAGATACATCTGAATGAAGCTAGGGGGAAAGAAAAGATTATTCGATTGATAATGATTCCCCTAAAGATGATCATCATAGGCTGTCTCCACAGCATTATATAACAAACCGAAAAAGATTCAAAGGGAAATTCAGATTGGCCATATCCATCCATAGTTACATTCTTACTGATTCTTGGCTTGAGCTTGGCTTGCCTCATATTTGTGTAATCAAGCATGATGAATAAATGCTTGTCTATATTCTAAAATAAACTCTAATACAAAAAGAATTCATAAGTAAATTGGTAAAGTGAAAGAATGAAAAATACATTTGGCAATGATATGAGGGGTTATAATGTATGTTTGAAATCTTGTTCTGATATTCCATTATAATCTCGGCTTGTAGAAAATTCTTATCTTGATTCAGTAAACCCAAAGACAAAATACTATTCAGAAAAGTCCCAAATTAGTAGCCTTCCCGTTTCTCTATATTGTATATGAATAAAAAGATATGGATTTCTATGTCCGTTGGGTAAACAGGGTTTAGTCTTTGTTAATAATAATATTGGATTTCCGTAACACCAGAAACAAGTAAAAGCGGTCTAAACATAATGGTTTGAAGTTAATCCACCGAAACCTTTAATGCTCTTAACAATAATTACATATTAGACTGAATTATAACGAGTAGGCTGGTCTTGGGAAATACGAAAACCTTCATATCCATCTAAACTGAAAATTCAAGAAAAACAATAGAAAGAAAGAGAGAGAGAAAGAGCAAAAACAGAATCTGTTTAAGTGATTCATGATTCGAAATTTACTAAGTTATGCTTCTGTAACTGGGTATGATATATTCTAAAATGTTTTGGTTTAAGATGCTTGTTGAGCAAAAGTACACATTTATCAGTGATTTTTGTTGGTAAATGAAACTGGGACAATATCAACCACTGCTTTTCAGGTATACACATACACAATTGATTATTTCATCAAATTATATAGATTTCTTCTGTATATGGAAAAGAAGTAGGGAAATATTTCCCCCACTAGAAGGCATTAAACGGAGTTATGTGGCAAATCGGGACGATGTGAAATAAAGATCGGGGGTAATTATTTTACGTAATACATGATTCGGCGAGACACCATTCATTTAGATTTTGTTAAAGAGAAGGCAAGGCATATGATCATATTCTCCGAAATGAGACGTTGTATGAAATCATTTCTGAGAGGGACGAATGGTTTTGAATCACCGATGGCATTCCAGTGAATTATCTACCATGAAAAAGAATGCAACCTTTTTTTTTTATCTAAGATCCTTAGAAAGGGAAAACTATGATAGCAGGCGTGTTCGTCTTGATTCTATACTTACATTGTTGAGTCACCTGACTAACCAATAAAGATCTTACTCAGTAAAACCATTATTTGATTCTATCAGGATTATTCATCAATAAAACTAATCTTAAGTGGAACTAAATGGTATTCAGTGTGATCATATGGTATCTATAAACTATAAAAGATGTGTCTAGTTTTCTTTATCAAATTACGACGAACTATGGCAATTAAGGATGAAGTGTCATTTTCACGTTTAGTTCTGTTTTCAGTGGCTGGATTTATGATCATTGTAGCTGAGGAGGTTTAACGTTAGAGTGATATTCTATTCAACTAAAACTAAAGCTTAGGAAAAAGGATGAGGCTGTTCCTATAGCAAGTATTCTAATCACGAGTTTATGAATATTTTCTTATTCATGTGGTTGTTTAAGTCCCTTGCAGACCCAGCAAACCCATGAGAATCTTCTTCCAGACTCAGCAGACCAATGCGACTCCCCTTCCAGACACACAGCATACATATATGGATCTCCCTCCAGACCCATCATACTCTTGCCAAGGGTCAGAGGTCAAGGGTCAACCTATTATTCCGGGGAATCTCATCTGCATTCCGTAAACATTTTCCTTTCCTCTAATTACTTGAGGCTCTATAGAAAAAAAGAAAATGAATGGATAAAAAAAGAGTCCACGTTCACTAGTTCATCGTTACAGCAACACACACACACGCACACACACACACACACACACACACACACACACACACACACACACACACACACACACACACACACACACACACACACACACACACACACACACACACACACACACCAACACATAGAAGGAAAAAGGTTTGTGCAAAGGGTTGCGACATTAAGCCAAATGCTTTTGAACAATGAGTTAAATACATTCAAGGGCATCATTTTAACCGCCTTGGCTCTTTAGGTTTCATGATAAGTTCCTCTCTCTCTCTCTCTCTCTCTCTCTCTCTCTCTCTCTCTCTCTCTCTCTCTCTCTCTCTCTCTCTCTCTCTCTCTCTCTCTCTCTCTCATGTTGGTGAGGATAATTGTGTGTAATTTCACAGCTATTACTCTTGGCGTTCCTTTTGCCTCAGCGTCTGTTCCTTCCACTAGAATCAGTCTTATAATTGCCTCTGGTTCTTTTACTTTCCCTGCTCCATTTTCGCCTTTTTCTCGTTCTTTCCTTCTACCACTGATCCATTTCTATCCGTTCTTCTTTCTATTTCTTTAAGTTTCTCTTATTTCTTTCGCTTCTCTACAACTTCTCTTCTTTCCTTCTCTTCTCCATCAATCATTATTGTTCTAATTTTTCTAGCTTGCTATCTTATCCAACACTATTATCTAATTTTGTCACTTATTCTTTTGTAACATTTCCATCTCATATTTCCCCCACCCCTGTTTTCCACCTGTTCCTGCGACTGCCCATCCCACTGTCCTGAGAGTGATGTCCTCTGGCTCTAACCGTGACGCCCTTGTCTGCTCCTGTCTCAGGATGTGACGAGGAATCTCCTGCCGGTCAGTCTACCACACACCCTCTTGGTCTCGTCTATGTCCAGACCCGTCGCTGCTGCTCTGAGCTTTCCAGACAGGTCTTCACAGCTGGTGGTCAAGGGAGGCGTCACCTGCAACGCCTCCACCAGCTGCTTCACGTCCTATCATCAGCAGAGATATTCCTGGGGACTCGCAGGGACACAAGAGGAACGACATGGCCCCTCCTTTCTATCGTCTATAAGAGATACCATATATATTGCAGCACATTGTGTCTGGTAACTCTTTGCTCTTGAGATAAGAATTTTGAATCTTGAATCTTTTATGATATATCAAGAATATCCTCCGGCTTATGTTCATATATATCCTCAAAGTGGGTATTTTTCATTTCATATTTTGATCGAGACCCACCAACTATCTTATCGTCTTCGGGAAATAATGATGATCGCTTTCGTATCGTAATGAAACTTTGGGATGATTTCCTTGTAATCATATCTTTATTGCTGACAATGTCTGCGATGAAAATGTAACCATGAAAAGACAGGAAAGCCTTTACATTATCTAAATCAGGAGTGATATCACTGAACCCATGTTAGATTATGATACGAAATTCATTGTCTCTAATGACATACAAATATTTAAGTATTGAAAAATCTTATATATATATATATATATATATATATATATATATATATATATATATATATATATATATATATATATATATATATATATATATATATATATATATAAATATATATATATATATATATATATATATGTGTGTGTGTGTGTGTGTGTGTGTGTGTGTGTGTGTGTGTGTTTATATTAGATGATTAGTAAGCGGGGGGAGCTGGCAAGCCTAGGAATGTACATTGTGAGGTTAGAATTAAACAAGTCAGTACAAACGGTATGAACACAGACAGTGGAAATGTTAGACAATCAGGGAATTAATTGACTTTAGGGGAGAATTTCTCTTCCGAGAGTTAACCCACATTGAAATTAACGATATGTTAATACATCTGTTGGCTCGCGATGGGGCGGCCAGGGTCCATTTCTAGCTAGTCTGCTCTGACGTTTCCTTTAATTGGAATTCAGGTTTTTTTATGTGAGCATATATATGTATGCACGTGCATACGTTTACATACATGCGCACACGCCTACACGTACCAAAAACATTCACAATATATATATATATATATATATATATATATATATATATATATATATATATATATATATATATATATATATATATATATATATATATATATATACATATGTATGTATGTGTGTGTGTATACTCATTCTATGGATTACACTTTCAAATACCCCCATTCTCCAGAAAAGATTCTGAAAGAGAGGAAGAGTCATACACCTAATTCTTCTGGTAATTATGATGATGATGATGAGATGAATTATACCAATAATGATAATAATAATAATGATAATAATAATAATAATAATGATAATAATAATGATAATAATAATAATGATAATAATAATAATAATGATAATAATAATAATAATAATAATAATAATAATAATAATAATAATAATAATAATAATAATAATAATAATAGTAATAATAATAATAATAATATTAATAATAATGATAATGATAGCAGTAATGATAAGAATGGCAATTACTATATATAAGAATGATGATACTAATCATACTTACGAAGGTAATGAGGATCAAGATAATGATGGTAATCATCACGATTAAAAAAGAATAGAAAATAGCATTAGTCAATCAATAAGAAATGGTCGTTCAGTCAATGTCCTGCGTTGATATTTTCGAAGGTAATAATCGACTTTGTGAGGGAACACATTTACGAGTTGGCACTCAAAACGAAGCTAATATTTGCTTTCCCTAAAACATTAAATGTGAACAAAAACGCATGGACTATATGACCAAATGGGTACTAATAACTAGAAAGACATCTACTGATATGAAATTCAAACTTCGATTTCTCTTTTATTCTCCCCCACAACAACAACAACAACAAAGGCTTATCTCACAAGTAACCTGTATACAGTCAAATACTTTCCTTCAATGTCCACCGACTGAATGAAAGATATTCTTCTGCGTGTTTGCTGGGAATTCAAGTTAGATCATGCAGAAGAGCCAAGTTGGCAAAGTTGGACAAACATATCTGAAATATGGATACGAGCTTAGCATTCGGCCCCTGTTGAAGGGAATTTAATGATGTGGCGGTGCTGGAGAGCCCAGCCAGGCTTAAGCATAGAGTAAATGGTAGAGCGAACTCTAACAAGAGTTCTATTTCATGTATAGAACGACACAGAAATTCCCCAAGAAGTATGGATACGTTTTATTTTCAAAATGATGTTCAGAAAGTCGAACTGACAAAATCACTCTAAACGCACGATAGAATTTTGAGTTATTTTCATAGAGCGATCAACGTAGAAAACTCTGAATCATTTTTACATACGAGGAAAGAAATTGTACGTCGAATCTATACCATCTTACAAACCCAAAACATAAGAGTCAAATGGGACAATATGTAAGAAAGTTTAGAAAATAATGGAGGAAAGTATAGACTGTGAAATGATATGCATTGATTACCATATACTCTTAAGAATGACTAATGAGATGGAACAGGAAAAAAAAAAAGAAATCAGAAAAATCAGGCAGTGTTCAGTTTCAACTAAATTTCCCAATACCGGTGACTTGGGCCGATGGTTACGTTGTGAATGATGACTGCAACAAATACGTCCTTTTGTAGGATTCTTAAGAAAGGTAATTAACGAAAACTTTAGAGATGGATAGATAGATAGATAGATAGAAAGATAGATAGATAGATTGATATTTCCACTGACGATATAAAGCAAAATTTTCTCTTCTGCTTCATAGACGGAGAACAATATTTTCTCTCTTGATCGATAGATAATCAAAGCAGCATCTATTCATGAATAGACGTGAGAGCATTTGCGTTTACTTCTAATGAATAAAGTGAAACTTCGCCATTTAGATCGATGAATGGCAGACAGTTCAGCTCCCCTCTTGGCTTCCCTAAGTCTAGACGCTGGTAAGGGAGATGCTAAACACCCTCACCCTAATAATAGGTATCTTCCCTGATACCTTAGGGAAGGGAACTGCGGTCCATCTCCCTCCTAAACCTCCTTTAATGGAGCACTACAAATAAGGGAAGGATATTATCACACTATTCGATCTGGTATCTAAGGGGAGGGGAATCCCTTATCACAGACACGATCTAAATCTGCTCTTATAGGTTGGAATATACCAAAAATGACTTAAAAGCGTTAATGAATTAATCTCTGGAGGTGTATGTACATATAGGATGATCTCATGCTTGATGATTGTTCATTGTCTGATTAATACTGCAGCTTTATATTATCAAATTCTAAGCTATGGTCATCATATCAATGTCTATAAAGAATGGGACCCTTACTACAGAATGCTTTTATTCTATATAATAGCAGTTTATACATTATTCATGCTTGAAGTCATGAAGCTTTCAGAGAGAGAGAGAGAGAGAGAGAGAGAGAGAGAGAGAGAGAGAGAGAGAGAGAGAGAGAGAGAGAGAGAGAGAGAGAGAGAGAGAGAGAGTGCAAATCATGTCCTTTCCCTGAGAGACGGGATTTCCACTTACGATAATATCAGTAACAAGTGCTTCCCTGGTACACTCAGTAAGACACTTGTCCCCTGTTTAGCTTATAAACCAATGCACTTCACTAGGCTATCTTGCCCACCCTTATACAAGCTCATACTTGGAAGGCTCATACTCATAGAACAAACTATTCACCATGTAAAGGATATATGAACTAAGAATGTATCAAAATAGCGTTTTGTATTTTAGGTACTATGTTAGTTTGAGAGTGAATGAATATGTATACACATTATTGAGAGGTTTTGATCTCTAGATCTTATTAGTACTTACGACGCTTAGGATGTGAGTTTTCGTGTTGGTTCGAACGAGTGACACATGTACTTTTAAAGTGTCATTGTGAATGGTTAAATATAGGACGTCGCACGCCCGGCAGCATGCCTGGGTAAAAGTTATTATTTGTCACAATGCCCCGATAGATGGTCACAAGAACGCAGATCAAACATCATTTCCACCAATGTTATTTGCTCATGAACCAAAGGAGCATTCTCAGTTGCTGGAATTGGAATGGGAATTAATATGTCATTAAGAGACAGAGTGCTGAACTGAGGTAGTGACGAATGGGATTTAGCAAAATCTATTTCAGCAAGAGTGTACGATCCTTGAGCACGACGGAACGATCCCTGAGCACGATGGTACGATCCTTGGATATGATAACCTAGCCTTTAATATGCAGGTGTTCAAGATATTTCGAATGATGGTTAGAATTTGTTTGGCGACCTTAGTGATCTTGCTTGTCGATAGAACTACAGTAAAAATTACCAACCAATCAAATATTCATATAATCAAACGCAATTTCACAGATGGTAGAAAATGGCCTTTGGTAGATTAAAAGCCTCACAGAAGATTGTAATAACAAGTGTCATCAAATATAAACCAGAATCATTGACTCATAAAACCATGATATTTAAAGAGGCAATGTTTGAACATTGACTCAAAACTGTAATTCATCAGTCTGATGAATAAAATACATTTTTGATTAGATCATCGCTTGCCATGCACATAGACTCATCATACTATAAAAATCATTATTAACAATAGTGTTATGAGGTCTCCACACAACATATCATGATCTACCAGACAGTGAAACTCAATGAAACTAAACAGTAATTACGTATTACGTCCTCTTATGGACATTTTCGTGTTAGAAAAATATATCGAACGTATAAACAGCAGGTAATGATGATCATACGATTAAGAATATGTTATTCAATATTTTTCAGCCTATTTTCTGATATCTGATTTGTGTCAATGTGACACGTGAATTCTGCCTGTCTACCATTTTATCTACTGATGTATCTATCTACTTGTATATCTATATAGATGAATGAATAGATAGAGAAACAAACAGACGCAAAACTAAGAAAAAAATCTGCAAACTAAAAGACTGTAAGATTATATTTTTGAAAATCAATCCAAAGAATGGAAACAGATATAGAAAGATAGACGAAAAAAAAGAATGGAAATAGTAATATGATAAAGTTGACTATATGTGAGGATGACAAGACGATGTAAAATCTTTGAAATGTACGGCAACAACGAAAAAGGAATAGAAAAATTATATAACATAAAAAATATGTGAAAATGCTGCAAGTCTTAGTTGACGACGAAAAATATGGCAAATGAAAAATAAGAAAAAGAAAAGAGTAAGTGAAGAGAGCTAAAAATGAAAAATAATTGCAGAAAATAAAGAAAACGATTCGTATGACATACGGTTTAAACGCTAAATACTCGCGAAACATATCAGAAATTTGAAGTTTTATGTAAATTCTAGGAAGTAAGAGACATGAATGAAAAATGCAAGGAAAAGTGAAATAATTGGTGGTATTTGGCGTAAAGACTGGAGAGAGAGAGAGATAGATAGAGAGAGAGAGAGAGAGAGAGAGAGAGAGAGAGAGAGAGAGAGAGAGAGAGAGAGAGAGAGAGAGAGAGAGAGAGAGAGAGAGAGAGAGAGAGAGAGAGAGAGAGAGAGAGAGAGAGACGTTAAATCAGAGGCAGTGCCAAGTTACTTAGCCCTGTTGGTGTACAGACGGGTCAGTCATCTACTGTTTATTTACAAGGCGAATCAGCATAACGTAGAGCTTAGCTTCGGGATTTGTCGCCCCTTCCGTAAGCTTAGCCAGCTTTCCTGTCGTTGTTTCCAACGAGCCAACATTTTGAGTCATTAACACAAAGACTGAAATTAACCTCAAATCGTCGGTAGATAATGAGGGAGATTAGTATCTCTATTGCATTACTTTGTGTGTATCTGGAAGATAATTACTTAGATCATTGGTGTGACCTTTGAAACAGACACAGAAATAAGTATTTGGTTGCCTGGGAACGCCAGCAAATTTGAGTCAGTCTCTTGTGAGTCGGTATTCAGACAAGTATTTGAGTAATGGCGAGTCACGAGTATTTCAGATATATACACACTCCTGTCGCCTTCCTTTTGATTTGAATTTCTGTTATGTATATATATATATATATATATATATATATATATATATATATATATATATATATATATATATATATATATATATATATATATATATATATATATATATATATATATATATATATGAATTCTTCCAGGGGAAAACATGATACAAATATCAAATTACGTTTATAAAATAGGTTTACTTAACTCAACACTACTTTTCCTTACAATTTATAGCGAGGCTGAGTAAAATTTTCTTCCTCAGTTTTACTTGACCAAACCTGAGTCTTTTGTCTTAATCACAACCACAAACTTTGAACTCTGTGATTGATATTTACATGAATCACAAACTGCCAATTAGAAGTTATGGATATCCTTTATATCACTCAACTTTTCTATATCTTGGTGATATTTTTCTTCCAAACATTATGTCACTGCTACGAATGCTACAGCAAATATTAGTATCATAACACAACCCTAGGACCCAATTTACAGATTTCCTGTAGAGTGTAATGGCTGCCCTCCACGCAGGAGCAGGAAAATGATGGATTTCTTTGAAGCGAGAACATCCTTGACCAGGCCGTGCTTCTCTCCGTCCATTTATGACGGTACAACCTCACCGATGACCTCATGCGGTGTACCCACTTTCAAGCGGAGTCCCGTGATATATATATATATATATATATATATATATATATATATATATATATATATATATATATATATATATATATATATATATATATACATATATATATATATATTGCTTTCGTTTTTCCGATTGAATGACACTTCACAATTATAATCATTGTTTACAGCAATGTTGAACACTCACTTCAGTTTGGTCACTGTCACAAAAATCGCCGAAACTTAAGTATTTATACCACTGGGTATTATCTACTTTCGATCTTCACTATTCCATCTTTCCAGATGTTCTCTTCGACTGCTGACCAAGAGGAATTTTGGCCCAACACGGATCCCCAACTTCAATGCGGAAATAATACTTAAGCTTCCGCTGCCAGCATATGGATTGGTTGACTTTTTTTACAGTCTGTATAAACAAGAATGCCCGGGAAGTGAAGCTCGACCAATCACAGAGAAGAAGCTCATGCCCGGTGCTTGCGCAAGAACCAATCAGCTTTCAAGTTTTGTTCGCGTTTTCTGTTTGCCATGATAGATCGCTCGGGTATAAAAGCTGCGTTTGCTTTCTAATTCTAAACTCTCGAAATAAAGAATTTCTAATATGTAAAAATCTAGATACTTGTTTTATTCTAATAAGCGATATACGCTCTGAAGAATTTACTTAAAGAATATAACTATCGCAATATTGATGGTACTTTGCTAAAAATCAAAACTTTCTACACGCAGAAGTAAAGGATATATATATATATATATATATATATATATATATATATATATATATATATATATATATATATATATATAAGATCTTTCATCTATGTTTGATATAGTTTCTGATAGAACATTGAGGCAAAATACACATATAATACCAAGAAGTATAGTTTTAATTTTCAGAACTAGAAGTCGGCTTTCATGATTATCAGAAAAATATCAATCTAGCAATGACAAAGTTCTCAGTGTTAACGGCAAAATGTTATAATTTGTGTCGTGGTAGATATTGACCTAAATCATAACATTCTTAAGCATTGATTCAGGAAAAAAAGATATTCTGAGTTTAACGATTTTAAGGATCCATCAGAATGTCAAATTCAACATGAGTGTATCTGTTTAGTAGATAGATTCCTCTTATACATATACATATACTTGAATGATTGTTTTCACACGATATGAAACACAGAGAGTTATCATTCCTACATATTTTTCCGTTTTGAATCCTTTAACGATCTATATAATTTGATGATCAGCTATCATTTCAGGTCAAGTTCATTCGGAGTCATTCGTCATAAAGGAATAATACATAACGGCGTGAGTATATAAATAATAAGAAATTATTTGGAATATGCTTAACAGTAATATCATTTCCCTATCATATATTTCTTACATATATTACTTCTGAGTCCCTTCCTTGAAGATATTAGTGTTACTGCAGAGACCCTTTGCATGGAACCTCTCTGCCTCCCAGGGCTGCGCTGCTTCTAGTAGCATGGAAGTGTTAGATTCCTCTGGAGTGTGAAAGTCTTCGACGAGACTGTACTATCTTATCTCCCAATGAACCGGAATATACCGAGGTTAACATTTTTAGCATTCCTTCACTGTATGTACAAAATCCTAATTAGAAATAGGGTATACACAGCAAAATTATATAAACACGGCCGTTCCTGAACTAACAGACGAATGGTATCATTTCACAGGAAAGTTGCATAGTCTGTATGTAATTGATAATCAGAAAACCTCTAATTTTCACTCATAGAAACCATACTTAAAGATATGATCTACAAATACGAAAGATATATCAACAGAAATGAGAGGGAAAAAAATATATCTTCCCTTTATACTCTACTTACACGATTGAAGTCTAGAGTGCAAAGAGATGCTTTACTTAAAGAAATACAAGTAAAACAACAAACGCTGGAAAACCTCGCGCAAGAAAAACGTAGCGTGGGGAAGAGAAATAGCATCAATTCGCTACATAAGTACTTGCTGACCAATTAGCATTTATACCTCCATGTTCCGTGGCGTAACACGATCATCTCCGTAATAAATGACTCGCTAATGATTCGGATAAATTTTAGCAATAATTTAGCTGTGGCATGAGAGCATATTGAGCATTTATGGACACATATGAGACATATTGGTCGTGTCTCAACAGGTGGGCATGGATGGAACCAACGCTACAGGTGAATGATTTTTTGATCTTTGCATTATGTTTATGTCAGTGTACACACACGCACAGACACACAAACACATATACACGTAAACACAAGCGTATGAATACAAATGAGGATGTATTGATGTGTAATTACACACACTCGTGTTTAATGACACATCTCATATATACATATATATATATATATATATATATATATATATATATATATATATATATATATATATATATATATATATATATATACATATATACATAAAGAGATTTGATAGACAAAAAACAATTAGAATAGAAGAATATTATATAATATTAGCTTTCATTAAATATTCATACTATAAGATTCTAACAACACACACACACACACACACACACACGCACATCCGGACTCGCATTTTCAAGACAAGAAGGGCATGAAGGGTTAAACAGATTTAGGGGGGTTGGGCCCGGCGCATTGCGACCCCTTTCCACCAATCCACTATCTCCAGGTAGCTGAGAAGGGAGCCCTAAAAGAAATGGAGGGGGGTGGGGGGTGGTCTGTCTGGGAGAGGGTTTGTGGCAAGAAGGGGGCAGTGGGGGAAAATGGGGCAGGGTAGGTAGGTAGTAAATAGGTGAGAGAGAGAGAGAGAAAGAGAGAGCTAGAGAGAGAGAGAGAGAAGGGTGGTCACTATTAGAAATCACGTCATGACCAGTAGCTGTAAGGCACAGGTTTGTTGAACAGACCTCAGGCTGGTGATTTATATCAGAATCTGGGAGTCTGTCGGAAAGACTAAAACTCGCAACAGACATAAAAATTCTTAAGTCTGGTGAAAAGACCGGAAGTGGCGATAGACTTGAGAATTTGTCGGTCTTTCAGACGAAAAAGTGGCAACAGCTTTGAGACAATTATTTTCTTGCGTCTAATGTAGCAAAGATGTCCTTGGAATGTTCGTATCTTCTTAATTCTTATTTATAACCAATATATCTAGAGACCTAACGACAATATACCCATATAATTACTAGGACCATCGCAATATATATATATATATATATATATATATATATATATATATATATATATATATATATATATATATATATATATATATATATATATATATCTGTATCTTCTGTTTCTTTATTGGTAACATTCTGGGAGATATACTGTTGGTGTGTATGATATATACTTTCGTATAGCTAGAATTGAATTTCATTTTTAAGTCTCACTTCACCGTAATCAAATTATAAGCAATGCAAGTAAGTCATGGGGCTTAAAAGAGCTTTGCCTCTGTTGCGATGTTTTTGGAGTGTTTTTTTCGAAATTCACGATGAATGAGAAAATATTTTCATTTATGGTATAGAATGATCTTCAGACTGCCTACTGAGACACACGTCTATTAGATTGGTCGTTTAAATGGTAGGAATTTGCATCGATTTATATCTTAAATCCTAAATGTCTCTGAAAATTTGTTTATCTTATTTTTCTATTATAATTATTGCCATATTTCTTTGTTTCATATTGATATGAAATGACATTAAAAACCTGCATTCTGGCTTCACAGATGTTGATTTAGATCACTTGCTATGTACGCCGATATTTCTGTAATTCACCAGCTTGCAGTTCGCAAAGATTGAAAGCTAACGCAATATTCATAATAAGTAATGTATATTAGATATCTTCTAACGAGGCCAACACTTTTGTCTTCATTTTCATTTACTTCTCATGTGTTCATTTAACATAAATCTGTCATCAGAATAATTTATGGTCTTCAGGCCTGAATAATACTCTTGGCAACAGATTTTCAAATCTAATGAATATCTATAAGCATCAGCGTTCTTACACACGTTATTGAACACTTAGAACGCGAGTATAAGAAATATATATATATATATATATATATATATATATATATATATATATATATATATATATATATATATATATATATCTCCATATATCATAAGCGGATATATAGGTCATCTAAAAGTTCTCTACCACAAACTAAAATTTTCTCTTAATGATTTTTCTTTTTTTTCTGCAAAGGAATGAAAATGGCGTGCATTTAAACTCGAATAAACAAAGAGGAATCTATATCTTTAATTTTGATACGAGAACATACACCCACTACACACACACACACACACACACACACACACACACACACACACACACACACACACACACACACACACACACACACACACACATATATCTGTGTGTAAAACTCTCTCTCCGTAACACACAAACGGACATCACAGCCACGTAAATAATGCAAAGACATGTGCGAAAGAACGAACGAACGAACACACACACACACACACACACACACACACACACACACACACACACACACACACACACACGCTCATAGGTCAGTGAGCAGAAAATGCGCATCATAAGCCTTATTAGTTATCAAGAACATTCCGAAAAAAAAGATAGAGCACCACCTCTGGCAGCGGTTATCTGTTCCCATCCTGATCTGCCTTGCTCTCTGTCTCATTCTTTCCTATTCGTTGTGTTGCGGGTCACGTTTTTCCAATTCGATGTGTTGCGGGTCACGTTTTTCTTTCATTTACAGAAATTCTGTACATGAAAATGAAAGAAGGTAAACAGAAGAAATCTCTCATGCTTTTGACCTAGAAAAGTTTAGTAAGTCTATACATATTCTGGTCAATAAAGTTAAAAAAGATATATCTCATTCAATCCTCCATTAGATAATATGTAAATTAGGATGTTTGATGAATCATTAATTCAAAATAAAAGTGTGTTAAAACGAGTGTCAGACCTACTAAGAGTTGTATCAAATAAATCGTGAGTTAATTACATGTTTTTATCACGATGAATCATTTAACCCTTGTTTCCCCAGTTTGGAATAATGATTCTCATCCCTGATTCACACTTTGGGAACGTCAAACGTTTGCAGTGCGAAAGGAAAACTGTCCATTTTAAATCGCCGAGAAATAAATTCCACTTAACTCTGAGGCAGGTAGGTGGTCACTAAAGCCAGCTACCGTATTTATGAAATATTACTTTCGTGATAAGAGAGATATTTTGTCACACGCTGCAAACATTAATTATGCAGCTGGTTGGAGATTTAGTGTTCCGAATATGTATATTCATTCTGAGACCGAAACAAATTCATGCCTCAAAACATCGATAATTTTTTTTCTCCTTCTGGCGTATTGTATTCTCACCTCAGTAACAGATGTGTGAATTATTGAGCAAATCTTCGTAAACCAAGGAGTGAGAAGAGCCTCATATATTTGCAACAGGACAAGGGATTTATATAGACTATATCATAACTATCTATGTATTCTTACTGATAGAAAAAGTATAACAGCTGATTGTTGGAACACTGGCCATAAGATTTCCTGCATCTCTCTCTCTTTGCAAACTCGACCTTCAAAACTCTTCTCCCGACCCCTTGCCACAGACCACCACAGAGAAAGAGAGAAAAAAAAGATGACTAATTAAAGCAGAACAATTTTACAGCCTCGCCTCCACCACACGGCTTCAGCCAAATGACTTATATTCTTTAACTCAGAGTGTCAAAACACTAAATAATCAACATTTGGCGTAAAGAAAATAATCAGAAAGAAACCTTTGGACCACAGAGGGAGAGAGAGAGTCAATGGTAACACACACGCACACACACACACACACACAAACACACACACACACACACACACACACACACACACACACACACATACATACACACACACACACACACACACACACACGCGCGCGCGCGCACACACACACGCACGCACACACAGAGGGCACAAGGAACCCGGGGAAAACATGCACAGTCCACTTCAAACAGTGAGTAATTAGCTTTATTGCACCTTTTACCCGGTGTTGATAATGCCTAAAATTCCGTCCGGCTTCATAGCCAGTTGGCTCTTTTGTGCACCTCTGTTTTAGCCTGATTAATGGAGCCGGCGAGCTGTGGGTTACCTCTTGTGGTCACACCTGCCCTGAATACTACTATGAGTCTCTACCAATCCAATTTTTTTTTTTTCTAGTCGTGCGAAGATTTTAGATTATGATATTCTCAAATAAATGTAAGATGATGGTAGGAAATTAAGCGAAATTCGTACGAATGACATATTGGAAATGATAATTAGAAGTCTTTAGATGCGTGGAGAAATGGTGAGACGTGAATTAGAAATGGAGAAAAATATGAATTGAGAGATAAGAACTTTGAGGATGCGGAGGCGCCGGGTTTTCGACGCTGGGCAAGAGACGCGATGGAGTCCGCGGCTGGAGAGAGAGAGAGAGACGGCGAGTGGAATTCAGTCCTTCACCAAAAACTTTTTCTTTCGGCTGAACTAAAACCAGTTTAAAAAACAATCCTGTTATTTGAGATGTCGCTCGTGAAGACACCTGTGTAACTGTTAACTTAGAGGACTTTTACCTTAGTGTTTGTGGCGCTTCAAGCAAGCAGGACTAATGGTTTTGTGATAAACCCCACAGACTTCCCATCGGCTGGTGCCTTGCAAGCAGAAGGCGTCGCGTCTGGTCCGCCATCAGCACCCGCCGTTACTGCTTGCTTGCTTGCTACATCGCTCGATTGGCGAGCTTTTTTCTTTATTCTTTTTATCATGGGGAGAGAAAAGTGTTTTTCCAATATCCCATAACTGTAAATAGGCCGTGATTCTGGACGTAGAATGGTAGTGTTAAGTGTTTCGCTAGGCCAGTGCGGCGTTGGACTTAAGTATGTCTTAGAACTTACTTTCAATCGAAAAAAAAATGTACATGTATGAAAAATCTTTTATAGAATCTATTAATTTTTTTCTGACCTGTTTTTCAGCACAGCGGTAGATTCTAATCGTGTATTGCAAAGATCGACTTAGAGATAAAAGCGTCCTTAATTCTGTAATCCGACAGTAATATCATCCTTTTTTTTCGTACATTCCATTGCTTTCGTGAGAAAATGTCTACCTACGAATCAATCAACGGAGCCCATTATCATCATATGTACTTGGCTGTATACGATTATGGAGATGCGTAAAATACAGGACACTTAAAGAACATTATGTTAATAGTGTCAAAATCCTTTTGTTAATGATGTAGAATTTCGTCATCTATTACCATACGCGATTATAATTAACAGGACTTAACTAACAAGGAGCGGGCGACTACTTTTGTTTATTTACTTTGTCGTGTAAATTAACCAATCAACTTGATGTTCAGATTATCAGTTATTAATTGTCACATGTCCGAAGTTGATTTAATTGAATTTGACTTCTCTCTGAAGACCCATATGACTCCTACGAGGTTTCAGGAAAATGTTGGTTATGTCTAGTTATGTGCATCTCTCTACCGCTAGACTCCGGTCTGTCTCCGGGTATTGACGCTCTAGTGATGGAAATACTATGGAAAAAATGGAGGGAAAAATGGGTCATCCTTGGTTGTGAATATGTAAATGAGTCTTCCGTTCGCTGATCTTTGGTGGAGGTAGTGAGCGAGGTGATTAAATTGGCAAATAGGTAAACTATTCTGTTCTTTTGTTGCCAGGCTGCTCCGAATATTGCCAAGGTTTCACCGTTGTCCGTGATATATATATATATATATATATATATATATATATATATATATATATATATATATATATATATATATATATATATATATATATATATATATATTGATATATTTGTCCTTTAAGCAATAGTGTGGTATGGATAATTTTAGAGGCTTTGGCATAATTACCTACAATCAGTAACGTGTAACTTTAAAATGAAAGTAGAATTTACTTGCTTTGTTTATAATTCACCCATTTTTTCATTTTTTTCCTGTTTTCTTTTTCTAAATTTCAAATATTCTCATTTGAAAACCCAATTCCGGCTTTTGTGAGTTCCTCTTGGAAAACGTCTCGGTACAGGATCTTATATACTTGAATATGAAACTGTCTTATTTCCATTCTGTATCTCTGGTTGACTGCCCTTCCAAAAATCATTATCCCGTTCCCCGTAAAACCTCGGTGCATTTGGTATTTAACTCTTTAATCTGCGTATCATTTTCTTTTCATAATACCTGTATTCTGCTTCTCCATAGACCAGGACAGAGTAGAATGATATCCCATTTCGAAGCACAACGATCCCGGGAATAATGTATATAAGTTTAATTCACTGTGAGTTACTGGCGAGGAAATGATACTTTTCAAGAGCCACTTAACACATAGTGACAAAAGAGAGTGGAAAGTGGATGCTTTTGAGTGTGTAACGTAAGTGCCTTCACTAGGTCGTGGCAAGTGCAACGTTGCACTTAATGATATTTTGCAGTGAATGGAACAGACTGACTCAAGTAACACTATATATATATATATATATATATATATATATATATATATATATAGATATATATATATATATATATATATATATATATATATATATATATATATATATATATATATATATATATATATATATATATATATATATATATACATATACATTCATATATTCATATAAAAGCACCTATGAAAGAAAATGGTTTTCCCTCTCAAAGTCAATTTTTTCAAGCAATCCGGATTGAAAAGATTCATTTTTCAGTGTATAAATGGTTCCAAGAACGCCTTCACTTCCTGACTATTGTTTGTCCTGATCTTTACGTTGTTGTTGCTGGCCAAATACGACATCAAGAACACGGGAAAATCAAGGCTCCAACTGAGCATTTGAATCCAACTAATTATTCAAATACATAAAACAAATTCGACTTTATACATTCAGCATCACGACTTGCAGTAAAGACGAGCGAAGATGAGGGTAAAGTTGAACATGAATTATTCTTCATGGGGTAATTTTAGAAACTATTCTCTCTTTGTCTATACATGCAACTGAGTCATGTATTTTTGTGGCTGTTGAGTATATTCCAGTGTAAGAATAGCACACCTGTATTCTACTTGAAGATATATCAGGTTCTTGAAGCGGTAATACACACACACATACACACACACACACACACACACACACACACACACACACACACACACACACACTCGAAGTTAATGTTCTTTATAAAAGTTTTGAATCACTGCTAACACGATGTGCTACATAGAAATGATCGCTGTCGATAATAAAAGAGTGCATTATCCGGTTGTTAGGGAAGGAAAGAAGAGAATGAAGGAGAGAAATTAAATGAAATTAAATAGAAGACGAAGATCCGGAAAACCAATTAAAACAAACTAAACGAATACAAATGACCGAAGTATACATTTCTAATTCTTAATCTCTACCTTGGTCTGCCAATTTCCTTATTTCACCCCTATGTTTCCTTCCGTAATATATAATCCCTTGATGTTGTTTCCAAATCAACTATTGGCCTGTATAAAGATCTTTATCAATATTCCCTGCACTGTAAGACATTTGAGTAGAGTATTTTTCTGTCTTCTTCGTCCCCCTCTAATTATACGTCACTGACTGAGAGAGGTTGGAAGCACCGTCATTTAGGCCCAAATCATTAGCCTTCTAAAATATCCATATCTGAGTTATTGCAAACGGTTTTGCTTTGATGAAGTACGGCTCTCCAGGGCTGTGAAATCGTCCCCAAGAAGTCCCTAGCGAAGGGCGCGTTCCCTGTTGGAAATCGCAAAGGAGCCGAAGTGGACGAAATGGATGTGCCTTAGGTAAACAGCGCTCGCAAGTCCTATTGTATATTGTCTCGTAAAACGAAGGTGGTGTTGACGATCCTTCCTAACGTGGGCCTGAATTAATTTACCAGACATTACTAAGATTATGTACACCTCCGTTCCAAGACAGATGGTCAGAGCGACGCTACTGCAACCGAACAGCGCGGTGTCCAATTAGAGCGAAGACGATGACCTGATCTATTGTTGAAAATAATTCCTGTCTCATTGACGATGACCAGTTCTCGAGGTACCAAGTGAAAGTTTACTTCAGTTACTCGAATTACAGTAATGAGAAAAATCTGATTGTGTCCGGATAATGCAAGTCATATCTTTAGAACCCTTAGAACAGTAGAAATCATCCTATCATTGCTCTAAGGAAAGAAATTTTTGAAGAAAGTGGACTTACATCAGTTTGAAATATCAGTACTTTTGGGAATGAAAATATTGTGATAATCCAAGACGCTATGATAGTTTAGAGAAAAAAAATTAAGGTATGGGTTTAGATGTATATCAAAATAAGGATGAAAAGTTCTTCATTTGTGGCGATCTTCGAGTCAACGATTCCCAGGATATCCTCCGCCAGCCGCCGTGAGATCATTACTCAAATTAGACACACTTTATGCATTGCAAAGCTCCGTTCCCGTTCCCACCTACCTGGAAGCGTAGTGACACACTCACACACACACACACACACACACACACACACACACACACACACACACACACACATATACAGATGCAGTCATACAAACACTCACCTATGTAATAGATACGCAGACACATACATGCACTTGCATACATGCAAGAACGTTTATAGAGTGGAAAGCACAATGACTCATTGTGATATAATTCTTTCTTATCCAAGATGCATCATATAGTGCAGGATATTAAATCTAATTTCAAAAAGATATAAGATAAATCTGATTAATATCCGGTATGCTGCTTTTACGAATACAATAAAGTATCTGGTAAGTGAGAACAATATCTTCTTTTACTCCACAGAAAAGGATCACCATAGTTGAATATGATGATTAGCCCTAAGTAATTAGAAGTCATTTATTGAAGTAAATCAGAATACATTATGTCGATATAATTCAAAGTAGCATCATCCGATACATCATTAATTTTCTTAACTATCGCCTTTGTCTAATTATAGCGAATAAATAATTTTGAACTATTGTCTTCCTTAGTCCATTAGATTGTAATCTACTGCTTCGTTCGACGTTAGAAAGAATACTTGTATTTGATCATTGCATCCACTCTCATGACTCCACTTTTCCCTCGATTATTAACTTCGGATAAACATCATTAGAATAAATAAAAATGTAATTAGAGGCTCAGAATCAGTTTGACCTTACGAATTACAGTTTTCAAGTCTGTATGGTAATATGTACTCCTAATGGTCATTACCCAAAATAATGAGGTTAGTCAGTATCTTAATCATTACCTATCTTGTGAGGTGTAACCACCATTCTCGTCATTTTCTGCACTGTGAGTTGTATCTACCATATTCATTACTCATATGGTAAGATGTACACATTATCTTCGCCATTAGCTGTGTAATGAGATGTTATAATTATGCTTACTTGTCATTACCTGTACAGTGAGTTAGTGCCCCCTAGACACATTGTGCCCCACTAATTTCTCCATTGGCGACCCAGGGAAACCATCAGTGATACAGGCATTATTCGCCCCCACACTACAGAAACCAATCCCTGTATCGTTAGATGATGAAACTATCACAGGAATGTAGGTCTGCTTCTCGCCCATTATATCAGAGATATTCAGTCCATGACGATGGAGTCTCCTGCTGATAAAGGCCTCATTGTATTCAATTATATATATATATATATATATATATATATATATATATATATATATATATATATATATATATATATATATATATATATATATATATATATATATATATATATATATACATATATATATATATATATATATATATATATATATATATATATATATATATATATATATATATATATATATATATATATATATATATATATATATATATATATATATATATATATATATATATATATATATATATATATATATATATATATATATATATATATATATATATATATATATATATATATATATATATATATATATATATATATATATATATATATATATATATATATATATATATATATATATATATATATATATATATATATATATATATATATATATATATATATATATATATATATATATATATATATATATATACTCTTTCGAGTAATTCTAGTGAGAACAGTGCTTTAAAATCTGTACTATTTAAATGTTTACTGATTTCGTTTTACGAAGAGGGAGATAGAAAGAATTATTCAAAGCGGTGTTCCTTCCATTTTCTAAAACTCAGTGGTACTACTCACATCAGTAATGCTCTGTATTAACTTTTTCTTTTTGATATCATTCCCTATAGTTCCACATGAATTTTGTTTTACAAAAAACTTACCTGCCGGAGTAAGCGCATTTTGCTAGACTGTGGCGTCCAATGAGTGTGGTGAAATACAACGAATCTGTTGTTAGCTATGTAATTCTGTTATCTATAACTAGGTCAATATCAGACTTGTATCTGACAACTGTCAGAAGATTTCTATCTTGAACGTATCCATTATAAATTCACATATCTAATAATAGCTGGACTCTTACTTCGTTATGATATCTATATAGTAACCGTGATATAGCATGTATTTCTCTCTGACTTAAAGCTAACAGTTATTTCCACACTAACTTGAATTTCAGCGGATACCTTAACATGATATTATGTTAATTATCAGTATGAGTGCGTCTGGATAATTTCGTAACTGAAGCATCATCAACTAGAACCCTGCCATCTGTCTGTTAAGTCATTTTGCATACACAATCATAACTGTTGTAGAAGAAAATATAAGGATAAGTTTCCTTAAGTCACAACCACTATCAAATTTCCTACTATATTCTTTAAGAAAATTTCTCCACAAGAATATTCAAGGAACTTCGTGATTAAAGGGGAAAAAATGAAGATCCTAAAAGAAGGAAGACTGGAAGACGGTAAATATTCTCAAGTTGAGAATAAAAAGATGTATATTTCTCTTACCGGTGATAAAAGATTTTCTTTCACTCATTTATAGATATTTATAAGAATACCTAAACACCTTCTTTGGTAGGTGCAAATAAAAGATACGGTTTAGATAGCCCATGGAATACAGATACACAAACACTCGTCTAGAGATAGATAAATAAGAGATTAGTTACGCAAACTATAAGATAGACTATAAACAACGACTTCATCAAGTGATCATAAGCACACACACAAAATGAAATGTAAGTAATTATATCTAAGATAGAAAGGTGATTTTAAGTCATGATTCATTATCATGTGCTAATGTGATGCTTTCATGGTATAAGAATTATTGATTGACTAACTTCTCATTCTCGTGTTTGATAAGGTGAATTAGGTTAATATTTCAAGCTAGAAAAGGTCAGTAGAGACTAGAAATAAATGATTTATAACTAGAATTCTTACCGTCATTAAAAAAAGATATGTGGAAGACGTGTTCCTTTTTTTTCCTGTGGAAACCTCAGAAAAATAAGAAGAAAAAAAATCCCTTGAAAACCTTTCATTGGGACTGAAACTAAATGATTTCAAAGAGAAACTGAAACAGGACGTTAGTGGCTGGTAATTTTGTATACAACTATGGAAATTGTTGCCATCTTTGAAAAAGGATTAACGGGACCTATCAGTATTTCAAAGATTGTGATTTTCGAACGGAACGCGATGAAGAAAAGGAGTTTTTCTTATATTTATTTTGCTGGGATTGGATCTCTGTATCTGACTAATTGATGACAATGAACTAATTTCTGGACAATCCATTTAAACATTTCTCTGTTAAAGCAACTACTTTACACCTATCACCATTCAGCTGTCTGGTTACAGGAATAGAATAGAAAAATTCTACCATCACCTTTTGTTTTTGTTAAGGCATATTGAGAATATTTAGTTTTTTAACGAACAAGTTACCCAAAATTATTTATTATAAAAATCTCTAGATTCATTAAGAAACATAATACTCTCACACATCCCTCACTAATATTTCACATCAGTTTATTATAATTTCATATATATACATACAATAAATTACAGCTGTTTGGAAATACATGGAATCTAAATATTTCTGATCTAAGTGCTATTTTCCTAGAGTTATTTACAGATATTCTAGACTTATACACGTGAAGGTCTTCAGCGTGACAAGCGATTGGCTGCTTTGAGTGCCACGTCCTTTCCTCTAACGAGTTTCTGGATCATTTGTAGACTCATTCCCAATAAGGATTTGGAGTAAAAGTAATAAAAAGGTCTTTTTTTAAATAGAATTGGTAACATTAGTCTCAGTTTCAGTAAAATCTATCTTTATTGAGGATGGTTAATTTGGAGTCAGCTAGAAATATATATATATATATATATATATATATATATATATATATATATATATATATATATATATATATATATATATATATATATATATATATATATATATATATATATATATATATATATATATATATGTATGTATGTATATATTAACTTTTCTTTGTTAAACAAATTCCAAGCGTATCATAGATGCCATTAGATATTCTCGTTCTATCACCGATAATTTTGTGAGCCATAACCTCAAGTAAAAAAGGGTATCCCTAGATTATATAATTTTGCAAGTGAGATTCAGTAATACAATCATATTTCACCTTTAAGCAGAGTCATTGCATAAAAAAAAGAAAAAAAATCGTAACCAGTTATCATTCACTACGAAAGGTGGTAAGAATCGTTTTTGTTTACCTAGTCAGCTGTTTCATTGAGAAACTCCTTCCCGCCAAAACCAACAGCTGATAGTTTTGGCTAGGAAAAAACTTTAGTCATCCCCTATGATTTGTGCTTTTTTTTTTTCAAGTTCAATGGAATTACGAGAGTACATCTAGGATTTACAATTTCATTCACTGTGAAACATGAAGAGTATGAATGGATGAAAGGGATTTAGCATTTTTTACTTACATATCGTCACTTTCTGTCCTTGATATGTGTGTATTCGTTCAGTTAACAGAAATCTACGTTGCAATGCAAACGGAAAACGTACAAAAGGAAGGTTGAATATTTGGAAATGCGGTTTGGTAAGTGCTGTCGAGCTGAAAAAGAACATAGCTTAATTTGGTAAATCAGTAAAACACTAAAGAACTAAATTTCTAGGAAAGAAGAGAAAAAGAAAAAGAAACAGATATGTTATCAGATTAGCGGCGGAAAGCTGTGTACATTGAAATAAACAGAATAAACGAAAGGATGAAACAGAGTGAACAGTGAAACAAATGCTACTAGACAAAAAACAAAAACAAAAGAAAAAATAGAGAAGATGCGGTTAAATGCAGAGAAGAATAGACAGAAATAAAAAAACAGCATTGTAGAAATAGTATGAAATGATCGAAAGTATACATTACTGAACTGACTAAACAAAAACAGACCATGATGTAGACATGAACTGAGATAACTACATCAATAAAAGAGAAAAACTTGAGAATAAACATCACGAAATAGAAATAATTTATGAATAACACGACTCAGTGGAAGGAATTCGGATTGCACATTAGAGGATAAATAAAACACTAAACCCAAAGTAACAGGAACGCAACAGGATTAAACTCCCTTAAAACTAAAACAACGGAAACAGCACAGGATTAAACTACCCCCCTCTCTGGAAACAGAAGCGAAACGGGTTATATCTTCTCTCTCGTGTCTGAGAGGAACCTGGCGTCTGAAATGGCCCCACGAAATTAAGATGCTTAATAGTAGACTCTTGTTTACACTTGCAGGAGGCATTCTGGAATGCATAGAGCGATTCTGGCGGGCTCTCAGAGCTTGCCTGGAACCTGGCGCATCTGACGCTGGAGTGGATGCTATTGGAAGGGAGTAACATCAGATTTACCTTTGGTCTTATTGCTAGATTTTTTTTTTCAATCTGTGGCGTTGAGAACGTAGAAAAATTATCGTTTATGCTGCTTCGAAGGGATGGGAAGATCTTTACAATAGGGCTTTCTATATTTCTTAGTAATGTTACAATAAATGGCTATGTCTGCTTTGAGGTAACTGGGAGTCTTGCTCAGATGCCAAAAATTCTTCTCTTCCGAGCAGTTGCTCCGTGTATGCAAAGGAGTGATCCTTCCTCATAGGGAATACTGCTCTCGCATCGTGAGAGATTCTGGCTATACTTGCTTACTAGATTCAGTCGAGTCCAAAGCAGTCTGACTTATTAACTCACTCTGTATGACTTCAAAACTGCCAGTATGATCAATATTTGATTTTTATTTCTAACATGAAAATTATTGCTCTTTATATAGAATTTGTTTACATTTGCGAACGACGTCAAATACTTGACTTTGGGTTGCTTAGATTTGTGTCGTTCAATGTGATGAAAAGCCCAAAAAAAAAAAATAATCTTCACTTAAAAAAAATCTTCACTTGTAAAATAAATAAATCTTGTATTCGTCTACCCAAAGTATTATCATTATTCGACCTGATTCGAAGGAAGTGGGAGAGCTCTAATGATATATCAAAAAAGTCCAATGAAAACAAACTGCAATGGTAAATGTGTTTGGCTGATCAGGTGTGACCAGAAAATTACTCCTGCTGTATTCTATCATCTAAAGTATAATTTTGATTATATGTAACATAAGATGTAATTCAATTCCTCGAGACGAATATATCATCGCCTGAAATAAAGTATTAGAAATAGTAAAAGCGTGACCATTTACTCAAAGTTAATAAAAATGAGTCTACTGACGTGTCGTGACTATCTATACAGTTAAGAAAGAAAGCAAAAATTTGAGGTGCAACTATTTCCAGAAATCGCTAGCGATCAGGCAAACATGATCACTAGTATATTCCCTCAAACTCAGTATATCGCATTGGGTCGTGTAACTCATGAATTGATGTGGGACTCTGAGCCCAGTGATGTAATTTTATAGGATTGGTTTTCGTGTCCATGACAGAAAGAAAGTGCTATACGCAAACACGTACAATCAGTGAAGCAATTTGATTTTGGCTCAGAGACTGAAGAAGATTTAATGTCACTTTGGGAAGAATAATTGTGAATAATTTTTTGAACTTGACTAAAAGAAAAAGATATCATCCCTATGATTTTCTTCATAATGAGAGACATCGTGTAAGTGCGTTTTTCACGTTGTAGAGACAGTTGTGCGAAATTTCGAAATTCTATAATGCACAAGTTTCCATTTGTATGTATATGTATATATTCATCTCTCTCTCTCTCTCTCTCTCTCTCTCTCTCTCTCTCTCTCTCTCTCTCTCTCTCTCTCTCTCTCTCTCTCTCTCTCTCTCTCTCTCTCGTATAGCGCTCTCCCTGTACTGTACAAATAGGTAAATACAGATAGGTAAATAAACACACACCAAGCATACACACAAATATATGCACATATATCTACACATATATGCATATACACATATTTACTTAGCGACACACACACACACACACACACACACACACACACACACACACACACACACACACACACACACATACACGCACACACACACACACACACACACGTCTACACATGAAACGGCTGCATTTATTAATTTACATACAAATAATTATGTAGAGACGCACATACATACTCACAAATAACAAACATTTAGGTTGGTTACAAAAATCCTAGTATAATGAATGCGAGAATATTACTTATGACAATTATTGTAACGTTATGCCATATTTTTTATACGAGATACATTATCCCTTTGAAGACGCTGAAAGTTTGAAAACAAATCAACATTCCTTCTTTCAGTACAACAACGTCCCTACTCCGCAAGAAAAATGACTGTTTTGTCAACCATGATATCTATTTTACCAGCAAAATAGCTTTTTTTTGGATCTCACAAAAACAATCCTGATGTTTTTGATAAAATTAAGGAAGCTTGAAGTATACTGAGCAGCAGCCGCTTGCGTAGGAGCAAGAAGAATCAAAATCGTATTAGTTTATCTTCTGGCGAGAAAGGTTTGACCCAAATTCGTGTCTTCTCACCATAGTCTAGTGAGAGAGCCCCAAGAAACACCACATTTCTCCTTCTTTCTCCAAAATAGAATCCTAAATTTTTCCATACACTGCTTACATTTCTCCATATACTACATTCATTTCCAGAAAACAGTTATTCTATTGGAAACGTTAAATTCCCCATAGTAAAGTCGAATCGTTTCTCTTATATCACAAACATTTTCAATATGTTACATCTGGTTCATAAGGAAATCAGTTCTCTGAGAGAGATCAACCACTCCCCCAAAAAAGCTACAATTCCAGAATTTTTCCATAATTGTAGATATTTCCAAAATACTTTATCTCGTTCAAGATTCACTGAAATCTATGATAGACATTAGCAAATAAGATATATTCCCTCGAAACCGTTTAGACTCAATGTTGGA
>NC_092295.1:4385235-4422735 GCF_036320965.1 Panulirus ornatus
CAGAGAGAGAGAGAGAGAGAGAGAGAGAGAGAGAGAGAGAGAGAGAGAGAGAGAGAGAGAGAGAGAGAGAGAGAGAGAGAGAGAGAGAGAGAGAGAGAGAGAGAGAGAGATGTACTAATATGGACGAGGGAGTACCGCAGGCTCAAAGGGAGGTACTATTTAGACTAAGGGGGTACAGCAGAGAGGTACCACTTGGACTGTGGCGGTACCGCAAGCCACAGAGCGATGAGAGAGGCGTATCCCACTCTGCCTCCTCCCCCAAACCTTCCCTCTTTATAGAGCCTCCAGGGGAGAGTGAACATTTGATGGAATGGGAAAGTAGAATGATAGAAGTGTGTGTGTGTGTGTGTGTGTGTGTGTGTATGTGTGTGTGTGTGTGTGTGTGTGTGTGTGTGTGTGTGTGTGTGTGTGTGTGTGTGTGTGTGTGTGTGTGTGTGTGTGTGTGTGTGTGTGTGTGTGTGTGTGTGTGTGTGTAGTGATGGTGATGATTGTATAGCGTTAGCAATATTGGAGTTGTGGAGGGGTGTGGTGTTGTTGGTAGCAGCAGTGGTGGTGTGGTAGTTGTGGTGGCAGCTGGTGGTAGTGATGAAGCGGGCAAGGAATATGATGATACTGGACAATATCAATGAACTCTAGTGTTGGTTACGTTACGATCAATAACTCAACCTTTATGATTAGGATAATCGAAATCGATCATGACTACGTTATTTACAAGTATTGTGTCTTCAATAATTTTTGTGATATTTGTGAAGTATTGCTATACAATTTTGCATCTCGATTTATATTGCTGTATTCTGCTTTCTTGTTCTTCTGCTATGCCTGTATTCCTGTTATCTTTCTCATGTGGCTGTATTAATGGAGTTTATTCCATTGGTGTATAATGATTGCCTTATATCATACATTCCTGGATTTTGGCAGCTTGATAATTATTGCTATATTTGCTTGGTTTCACCTGTCCTTATCATTGATCAAATCTAGTGTTTTGGTATATTAATCTGTTTTCGTTTCGCTGTTATTCATCTGCTGTATTATTGTAGTTATTCTTATATCAACTGAGACGGCACGAGCAGCTGAGGCTCTTACCAAGGCCATTCTATCAACGCTATATTTACGCACACACACACACACACACACACACACACACACACATATATATATATATATATATATATATATATACATATATATATATATATACCTTAGCCTGAGCCATGTACTCATTTTATCGACCGACCATTAGGGGTTGATGAACAGCTAGGTTGACTGTGAACTAACTGCCGTAACCAGGATTCGAACTTATGTGCTCGACGCTGGGCGGCCCCTATTCATTTACCTTGAGTTGTATTGCAATTGTTTATGTTTGTTGTTGTATTTTGCATATTCTTCTGATGATATTGTATGAAATTTCAGTATTTGAACAGATACGTTATTAATGCATTTTTTTCTTTCTAAAGGTGGTGATGTCCATACTGTATCTACTGTATTTTTTACCGTTGCTGTTGCTGTTGTCAGTGGTGTTGTCAGACCCGGTGCCCAGACCTCTGCCAACACACGTTGGCTGATGTTGGCCGTGAGAGTTTAAAGTTTCCGTTGGTTCAGACTTTGAGTAGACTAGAAGCGGTGTGTGTGTGTGTGTGTGTGTGTGTGTGTGTGTGTGTGTGTGTGGTCAGAGCCAACCACAGAAGCAGGAAAAATTCCTGTTTCAGGATGTTCATCCCAATATTCTCTCTCTCTCTCTCTCTCTCTCTCTCTCTCTCTCTCTCTCTCTCTCTCTCTCTCTCTCTCTCTCTCTCTCTCTCTCTCTCTCTCTCTCTCTCTCTCTCTCTCTCGATCAACTCTTCCTACTCGATGAAAATTTATCGATCCTCTTCTCTTTCTTCTCTCATCCTCCTTTCCATCTATCTCTCGCCATTTAGTCCCTCCCACTCTCCTCCCTATCCATCACCCCTCCGCCCACACATCCACTAGTCAGACACACTAATGACAAGGACGTACTTCCTAGTGAGTTCCACTGGCAACAGAAGGCCTGGGGGCCTCCACACTGATTACTGATTTCTGTAACTGTTAATTATTCTTATTAATGACGTCAGGATGCCAGAGGGTTTATTTTTTGCATATATCATGCCTGTTTTGTACAAGGTTCAGTCGTGTTGAATAAATATATATATATATATATATATATATATATATATATATATATATATATATATATATATATATATATATATATATATATATATATATATATATATATATATATATATATATATATATATATATATATATATATATATATATATAATGCCACAAACTTGAAGAAAAATTTATGGCGAAAAATTTGTAGATAGAGCATGTGGAAGTTCAGGGACATTGCCTATGCTTTGTACATGTGATTCTTGGCAATACCTGTGTCTTGTCCATGTCCATTTTTCTGATACAAGAGAATCATCAATACTCACGGTTCGTTGATGCTCTCCGCACTGTTGATGATGTCGCTGATCAACTCTGCAGAGAGAAAGAATGCAGAGGAAAATAAATTGGTAATGATACTAGGGTCAGACTTTGACCTTTGACCTTATCTATATATTTGATAAAATCAAAAGATAGACTTCACACTCGAAACTAAAAATCATAGAATAAAATCTAATTACATCCTTGTACTGAAAACATTGTACAAAGACGTATTTCAAATGGTAATTGCAATAAAAACTCTTACAGTTCATGGCAATAATATCACAAAGTAGAAAAATACTAAGAAAAAACTTGATGGAAATCTTATTGACAGGATTATTTAAACAATTCTATGATAATAATGATAATGAGAATAGTAATGATAATAACAATAATAATATTAATAGTAATGATAATGATAATAATAATAATGATAATAATGATAATAATTACAATAATAATAATAATAAGAGTGATAATGATATTAACAATAATAATAATAATAATGATAATAATAATAATAATAATAATAATAATAATAATAATAATAATAATAAAGATAGTATTAATAATGATAATGATGATAATAATAATACTAATAATAAAATAATAATAATAATGATAATAATAATAATAATAATAATAATAATAATAATAATAATAATAATAATAATAATAATAATAATGATAATAATAATAATAATAATAACAATGATAACAATAATGATAATATCACTACAATAACTATAACCATTGTTATCATTATAATTGTAATCACTATCATTATCATATTCATTATCGTTATTATCATTATCATTATTATCATTTCATCATTTTTGTTATTATCACTATAATTATTACTATCATCATTACTATTATCATAATTATCATTATCTTGACTATTACTATCATTATCATTATATGAAATTGAGCGAACCGTAACTATGAATAGATTAGTGGTGTATAATGAGGTGCGTAAAGAGAAAAATTCTATGTTTAAAAGATAAACTCAAACTGTTGGTAAGATACTCTCAGAACGATGGTTTAATGCTGAGTGTATTACAGACTCGCCCTTCCCTCATACATATGTATTAAGAGTCAATTAATTACAGACAATATCTATTCTATATATTCCAAGGTTTATTATGGATCAGATGTCCAGAATTTCAAGAAAGTATTGTCAAAAAACGTGCCGTGTTTGAATTTTGATGTATATATATATATATATATATATATATATATATATATATATATATATATATATATATATATATATTAGTTCACTTTCTATAAACACTATTTTCCAGGTCTTTGATGAAATACTCTGGGAAGGAAATGGAATTTTAGAAATAAGAAAAAATGTAACAAATAGATTGCGTGAGAAATTTTATAGAATAAAAATATAAGATGAAATAGTTTATGTTTTGTATTGGTATCATTTTCTGCGTGTTTAAGTATCTCAGTTGTTCTTTAAATGGAGATGATTTACTCTTCTTGATTTTCATTTCTTACTGGCAGATATCACGCCTCTAATGCACTATCTTCAGTTTGGTGTGCATGATGCTGGTAATCTAAATGTTCTCTACATACATGCTATAAGAAAGGGCGTGTCCACTACTATACATTATGTGTGGTATATCTGCTCCCATAGCATTCCGTCATGTCCCTTCCCATTGTATTCTGGTATGTCCCTCCTCCCATGGTATTCTTCCGTGTCCCCTTCCATTGTATTCTGATGTGTCCCCTCCCATGGCATACCAGTATGTTCTCTTTCACGGTATTCCAATAAATTCCCTACTATGGTATACTTATATGTCTCCTCATATTATACTTTAATATGTCATCCTCCCGTGATTATGTAATATGTCCCTACCATAGTATTCCAATGTATCTCCTGTGATATTCCAATATATCCAATTCTATGATAATTCTATGATAATTCCCCTCTTTCACATTTTGATATATACCTCTTCCATGGGAATGTAATATGTCGTTTCCCATAGTAGTCCAGTATGGCCCTTTCCCATGGCACACCCAATATACCCTTCTCTATATTACTCCAATATGTCTTCTCCCATGATAACCCAACATGTCCTACCCCATGCTACTCTAATACGTATGTGACATGCAATTACTCTCCTATCGGTTGGTTCAGCTAGCACAAAACTAAACTCGAGAAACAACCACTCGAATTCCCCCTCGGGATATGAGTGCGTTAGCGGCGCGCTTAACACTTTTTAAGTAAAGATATACTTCTTAAAGAAAATACATGCATTCTATCAGTCTCAATTATTAATGCAGATGATTATATGATTTTTTCATATCAGAAATTAAACACGTCTTATCGGGTATGTCACCGTCAATATCGGTCCAGCCCCTGTAAAAATTATTTGATGATTTATATATTCTTTAAGATAATTTCCGTCAAATACGTAAGGGTTGTTAGAAATCAGCGAGGTATTATAGTAAAGAAACATTCATGGTAAACCATATATGCGAATCACCATGAACGCTGCAATGTTGTTATCTCTCTCAGAATACACAGCGACGGACAAGAATTTCTGTAGCATTAAACACAAATAAAATCAAGTAAACCAAAGTACAGAAGGACAATTTTCGTTTGGCATTTCACAGTTAAAGATGAGCTACCGATGCGATTTGTTGAGAGCAATGTCAAAGGTGCGGAGGCGGCTAGCGAGCCAGAGGCGCATTTTTCCCATCAATGCTTCGAATGAGTAATATGTAGATAAGATACATTTGTAGTTCTTCATTTTGAAATAGACGTTTCTCTCGCGTCACATACAATATCGACTTTACCCTTTAAGATCTCCGTGGTGTTGATGCCGTCATCTCTGCACTGTGGTAGACAAAAATGTTTCTCTCTCTCCCTTTTTTTTTTTTTCGATGTGGGTCGAGTTCAACGGGTACATAGATTGGGAATCATTTGTGAATGAAGACTAATTAGTTTAAGAACGTCAGGCTGCTGTACGCTCATAATGACGGAGACTGGCGGAAGCGGACATATGGCGGTGTTTGTGTTGCGTATAGAGATGATAAATACAACAATCAGAATTTAATTTCTGGCGTTTTATTGATATATATTTTTCCACGAAACATCCTAGAAAAAAAATCTATATGACAAAGAATTACATATATATGCAAGAAATCACTGACTGATATTAGTGTAGTTCAGAGCGCCACGAAGAACAGTATAATATAAACCCTTAGACTTCCTGAAGGACAGTGGCATATTAAGCGCAGACAATTCCTCGGACAATAATTCTTAAAACATTCTCCTAACTCCTCTCCTTCTCTCCACTCCGACAAACAAGACATAAAAATGAAAATCCCACGAGAAATAGCTTTCAGGCACCGGCATCCCTATGGCAACGAAGACCAGGGGTTAGGATACACCTTGGCTGAAGAGTCGAGACTCAAGGAGTAGCCAAGATCCAGAGGTTGAGGGAGGGATGCAGCTTAGCTTCCCTCGTCTAACAACAACACCAGCCCAGCTACCAGGGTCAGGAGCAACACGGCTGTGGCGGACATTGACCCAGAGGCCTTCCGCTATTCTTTCATACATCCGCATCCTTCATTATCCACAATTAGCCCGGCAAGAGAGACGATGCAGAACACACACACACACACACACACACACACACACACACACACACACACACACACACACACACACACTCACACACACACACACAAACACAGTCACAAAAAAAAATATCAGAAGAGCCGGGAAATGCTATGTCCCCAGCTACAAACCCAGGCTGGTCTGCTCTCAGTATAACTAGGCCACAAAGCAAGCGAGAGTAACAGAATAATTCAACAAATTTTAACTCTTTCGCTGGAAAATCTGGACACTACACCAACCCCGTTTGAACGCTCAGGTGGCGCGTATCTGAAAAAAAAGGGAAATATGGAGAGAGAGAGAGAGAGAGAGAGAGAGAGAGAGAGAGAGAGAGAGAGAGAGAGAGAGAGAGAGAGAGAGAGAGAGAAGAGAGAGAGAGAGAGAGCTCTTATTGTCCTTGAAGAGAAAAGACTTGGTTGAATTTTCGGCGTTTTCTACAACTCTAAACTGAAGAATAAAAGTCAGGTGCAGACACACACACACACACACACACACACACACACACACACACACACACACACACACACACACACACACACACACACACACACACACACACACACACACACAGGTGACGGGGTTCCACCGATATATATACCAAGCCATCGAAAGAGAGCATTGCAAGGGGCAGGTGGGGTTAGGAGGGTGGGGGGATCTGGAGCTGGGAGAGAGAGGGAGGGAGCGAGGGTAGTAAGAGAGGTGAGTCAGGGGGAGGGGGAGGGGAAGGGGGGGGCAAGCTTGAGCTGAAGTGGTTGCTCTTTTTTTTTCATAAATTTCTGGGGAGAGTCTGGTACGGTTTTCCTCCGCAGCGTCGTTGTAGTAGGAGTAAAGACATCGACAGCTGTGGATGATGATGATGATGATGATAGCGGGACAGTAAACAGGGAGATGGAATGACAAGAAGATTGTTCTTGTGTGTGGACGAGTGGACAACCTCTCTATTGATCATTAATGAAGCTTTCTCCTGAGCGAGAGGAGCTTACACCGACAAGTACACTCTGGCGACGGATCCGTACATGTCATACCGAGAAAGACTTTTCATCTCCGTCGGGAATGTGGTATGATGCACTGACATCCACAGCTTACAGGAGGGAGGAGAGAGGAGGGAAGAGAGAGAGAGATAGATGGGGAGAGAGAGAGAGCTTTACCACCACAGGGAATGAAAGACAACTTATACTTCCTTTCCCTGAGAGCACACACACACACACACACACACACACACACACACACACACACACACACACACACACACACACACATCTGAACGAGTATAAATATATCGGCTTCTCCTCAGAGCGGGGTTTGAGTAGCGTCCAACATCCCTGCTGGAGCTGAAAATATTTGCTACATTTACCGATTATCAACGGCCCGAGGCCCAGTCATGAGGCCCATTTTACAATTTGCAACACAGCTTAGGTGACCTTTGTCGAGGCGCAACGGAAGAGAGAGAATCGTAAATCTTGTTCGGGGTAAAAAGAGATTTTGCTGAGGCGGACGGGGCATTCCTTCCCCCTGCTGGCCTTTTGTAGCTGTTGAAGGATTTTAGGGACTTGTTTGATTTGTAGCCGGCGCATTGTGTTTGCTGCTGGATCATGGTTGTTACTGCCGTGGCTAACGAGTAGATCCTGGCTTTGAGGAAGTTCATTTTTGTACATCTACGGCTCATTGTTTATGTTCATGAGGCGAGGTTCTCTTAGGCGTCGGGAATGACAGTTTATAGAAGGAGAGGAACATCTCCGAGGCAACAAAAACTTGCACCGAAGCCACCTTCACCGGCTCTCTCTCATTCTGCGCCAGGAGGCCGGGGAATATGAGCCCCTGTGAGGTGGGGTGAATGTGAGGGCTGAGCAGCACCAGCAGCAGCAGCAGCAGCAGCAGCAAGGGACCGCTGGAGTTGAGATGTCTACGATGAGACACAAGATGGAGTCGGGCCGGCGATGTACGCATGTGTCCGTCCCCTCACTTAGTCTGCCTAACTTGGAGCTCACCGACATCCAACTAACGCTTATTACACCAGAGGCTATTTTGTGCTTTAATTATCAAAGTTGGGAGAGAGCGGATAGCAAGGGGGAGAGAGAGAGAGAGGGAGAGAGAGAGACGGGGAGTTATTGATATAGGTAGCGGGGCGCTTACTAACCTATGCATGTGGTTCTATGGTATAAAAGGAACTTGCAGGGTAGACTGGCAATGTAAGGTGTTTTGCCCCAAGGCTACGACACATATAGCTAATAAGATATACACACCCAGACAGGACCCTTGTAACTCGAAACCCAATTTTCTGGTTTCTAGAACCATAGAGACATGAAATTCGAGCTGGCTCAAGGGGTTGAATTAAACCAGATGTGGCACCAGAATATATCTGACTATATACCTTACATGTGACATGTACGTGTGTCTCTTTTATAACATCTGGATAGATACGGAGCAGAGGGCGTATGTCAGCATATAATGGTGTAACATTGAGAGCTTGAACACAGTATTACACGCTGAGGAGCATTATTGCTAAAGTTGTGAACATTAAGGCGACTGCGCTATAGCGAAATACCGTAGGGGGAACAAACATTGACTTGTGAGCTATTCATCCTGACCTATAATACTACACCTCATAGTTTGGCAAAAGTTACTTTAATACTCACTTAACGCATCACACTTATAAATTCACTTCAGTTTTCAGATCATTTTTTATTTCTAAATTCTTTCTTTTAGTCTGAATGTTTTGATGATATTAGTTTTTCTTTAGAAATGATAGAAAAATCTCTTAGTAATTTCATATCGTCAGTTTATGATTCCTAAAGCCATGCAGTTTACGATGAAAAATTAAAAGAATATGAAAAATGATTTTTCTTATTCTTTAACAAATGAACAGGATGTTAAAATCTTACCAACGGCCGAAAATATAGGAAAAATATATGGAAATAATCTATAGATAATGGTATGTGGGAGAAAACAATAATATGGTTATTATGTACAAGACCATCTCCATTAATCATGGAAAATATGTTATCACTAAAGGGAAAATTTCAGTTGATAATAAGCAATGCTCGATTGAATTAAATCTTTTTTTGTGAAAGTTTGCTGCGAATGCTCATTTACAACGCGAGTAGACAGTATGATAACTGATATGGTGTCAAGTAAGACCTTAGTGATATTGGTAGAGTTATATGTTAATATTACCTGTATCGTGGGCTATCTTAACTACTCTCGAAGGTACTTGTTTACCGCATTCAACATAATCTTAAGTATCTTTTCTGTTATCAACAATGTTGATAATGCATTTTCAACAGCTACATTTATAGTTACTGCTATAACTACCTTACAAATAAAGCAATTACTACATCTACTACTTGTGCTACAACGATCATTACTAATGACATTATTCCGCAATCACTCTTACTACTATCTCAACTACTTTGCAATTATTCGTACTGTTTCTGTTGCTATTAATTCTAGGACTATTTTGTGGCTATTTTTGCCGCTAAATCTACTGGTAATTACATCCATTTTCTCCTACTACTTCTGGTAAATACTTCTGCTATTACAAATATTACTGCGGCTGAATATCAAAGATAATCCTATTCTTCCTATCAGAACTATTATTATTTCTGTTTCTACTACTATCTTTAGTCCGGCTTTTTTTTCTACTACTAATAGCGCTACATCATATACATTTCCACTTCTACTGCTATTGATAATGCTAAGACCAGCATTACGGCGACTTATAAAAGCATTCTATTAAAGGTATGATCTCCAAAAGAATAACTGTCACTTTCATAATATTATTATTTCTATTATCATTATCGTTATTGTGATCATTATCATTTCTGTGTTATAATCATATGATCATTACTGTCATACTTAAATGATAATTCCGAAAATTACCATTGCTTGTTGTAATGCTATCATTACTACTGGAAAGATATTTTATGTAGTCTGGGTTTATTTGGGTTCTAGGTTTCATCATAAAGGCAACTTCGAATATTTTCATAGGTATTTTCATCAGATTATTTCTCTATGTATTATCATCTTTTCATTTTTAATTTCTATATAGTTCAATGGGTATCAGCAAATGAACCAGAACCAAGTTTATGCACACACACACACACACACACACATATATATATATATATATATATATATATATATATATATATATATATATATATATATATATATATATATATATATATAATTATATATATATATATATATATATATATATATATATATATATATATATATATATATATATATATATATATATATATATATATATATATATATATATATATATATATATATATATATATATATATATATATATATAATTATATAGATAATAAAGTGTAACAAGAAGGAGAGACGTTTCGAATAAACTGGACTTGTTGTGATAGTTGATACCAGAATATCAACCAACATATTAACTCCACTTTTGATGTTAAGATGACTGAGGCTTACAGTTAATTAACAGGCAACCTTACACCAGCAGGGTCTCATCACCAGCTTGCACAAGGCTAATATCCACTTCAGTGTCGGGGGTTCTTTATATATTGTCAGCGAGGGAAAGAAGGATATATAATATGGCAATGAGGTTGGGGTAATATGTCTATTGCTTGACCATTGATCAGAGGATAGGCAGAGAGAGCGTGTGTGTGTGTGTGTGTGTGTGTGTGTGTGTGTGTGTGTGTGTGTTTGTGTGTGCGTGTGTGTGTGTGTTTGAGCTTGTGCGCGTTTCTGCCTCTGAAAGAGAGCGCAAGAGAGTGGATGCTTTAAGGGGGGAGAGGAAGGGGGACGCTTTGCCGGGTGAGAGGGGGGTAGAGGTAGGGGGTATTTCCAGGATTTTAACTCTTGAATAATTTTATGACCACCTGTGGAGTGGAAGGAGGTAGTTGGGGTGGGGTGGGAGGGTGGGGGGGTAGTAGCATTGGGGGTAGCAGCAGGGTTGGTGGTGGTCGAGTTATCAAGCCATTGTCCACAGCTTTGTTTTTAATAAATGATCCTCTTTTTCCTGGCTGGTTTTGTGCCGTTGTTCCTAAGGCTGGGGGAGAGAAAGCAGAGACAGGAATTTACCCCTTTGTGTTTTATTCCGAGGTGAGGATATCTTCTCTTCCTGGGTTCGAATCCAGGTTGTATACACTTCTTAGCTGCAGAGGACAACACCGCATAGTTCTCTACCATAATGACTTCTTGGTCACAATAAGGTTTTAAACACTTTATAATTTCTTTGTATTTTTTCTTTCTACTTGGTTCTGGGAACGCAAGTCGCTTACCGAGAATAAAGTGAATTTACCTTGTGATCTAACTTATACTTAAAATTGAGAAATTAAAGTTTGTCGTATAGTCAAATATACTCCGAAATACAGAGTGAATATATTGGGCAAAATGATTCTGTTTAGATTTATCATATTATATCATATTATAACATCGTTTTCATGGCTATATGCATTTTTTTCGGGGTTTTCAATAATAGCGTCAGAAGCCTTATATAAGCCTTAGATATTAGCAATGGAACTGATGTGTGGAGTATCAAATTCATACAATGAAACGGTATGTAAATTTACTTTACATGTATACGTCCAAATATTGTGACGGACTGATAAAGGTGGAATAAATATCAAGAAATGAAAACAAAGAAAATATTACTTTCTTATTAATATAGAAATTTTCTTTTGTGTAAAGTCACTGCTATACTCTCGCAAGTTAAGCAAAGAAAATTCAAATGTGTGTTACCAAAGCAATAATCAATACATGTAAGGGTAATCAACACAACGAATCTGTTTCTCAAATACTTGAAATAATTCATAAAGAAAAAATATCGCTATCATAACATCGCTTCATTTGTAATCCGATAACCGTAATAATTCACTACAACTACATTATTCTTATCATCTTAGCTTACTATAATTTTCCTTTAGATTAAATTGACTATTTTGGAATTAATGTGTTGACATTTACTCGAGACGAAAGTTATATGTTTACATATGCAGTATCAACTGGATTTTAAACCTGTGCGTTCAGTACTAATTCTTAAATATATGCAAGTTTGTACATGGCGTATGAATGCACAAATCGAATGCCTTAGCAATCATTTATTTTCCTTATAATTCAGCAATATCAAGGTCATATAATATCAAGTATATTTCTTTCGCATTCACTTAATTGTCCTTTATTTGTTAGACTCAAAAGGTTTCTATATATCACGGGTTTCTCTTGATGTCTTACATGTGTTTCTAATATATAAAACATGTATTATGAGGCACAAGAACTCCGGATGAGCAAACAGTTTGAAACCCGAATCCCATATTTTCCGTCAGGCGACACGGTCGTCCGGTTTGCGCCGGTTTGGGTGTCCGTTGTAGAACCGCGAATAGATACTGTAAAGGACTGGAAATAACTGGATTAAAAGCAGATTTCCAGTAAAAGAGAACAAGACCCCTGGAACTAGAGAAGCAAAGGAATTTTTGTTAGAAGAAATAGGAGAAGTGGTTTGACTACTTGACAAAAACGGTACGACCCTTAAGCACGGAGGTAAGACCCTTTAAGAACGATGGTTCGGCCCTTAGATACCTCGACCATCGAGGACGAGTATGACTATTAAGCACGACGGTACGACCCTTGAGCATAGAAGGACGACCGCCCTTGAGGACGACTGTACGACCCATGAGTGCGATGGTCTGGCCTTTGACCTGACTCTTAAGCTTCTCCAGGCTGGTTGAGACTCCAGGGACCCTTCAACTGGAAGGGGAAAGGAGGGGGTGACAAAGAATAACACTGACAATTCCAGGTCTCTGGGTCTTGGTAACGATGGGGAGGAAAAGTATTCATAGAGTGTTTTTGTGATGTTGGCAATGATGACGACGGTGGTGGTGGTAGGGTTGTGGTGGTTATGGTAGTGAGTGTGGTGGGTGCGATGGTTGTGATAATGTTGGTTGGACGATGATGCTTGTGGTAACAAGGGAGAGATCTTTGTTCGTTTTTTTTTTTTTGGTCATTCACAGCTGTGTGGACTCTTGCTTTATTTCTCCAACTGCTCTCTCTCTCTCTCTCTCTCTCTCTCTCTCTCTCTCTCTCTCTCTCTCTCTCTCTCTCTCTCTCTCTCTCTCTCTCTCTCTCTCTCTCTCTCTCTCTCTCAGCCTATCATATTCGTTTCTTTATTTCACCTCTTTAATCTCATCATCAGATTCAACCTTCATCCTAGAATGATCAACACAAACATTACTCCTTTGAGCATCTTCAATATATTTTTTCCCCTGTTGGGTAGAGGTGAGCGAGGCAATTATTAAAGATATTCTATCGTCTGTTTGGACCAAAGTTTCCTCCGTATTGCCGCTGAAGGAGAACTTACTGAAAACTGAAAAGGCTTTATATACAAATCTATCTTTGGCATTAGTTATGAAGCAGACGGTTATCTTAAATTCAAAAGTCCCCTTATTATTCCCTTATGTATATATATTATTCCTGAGGATAGGGGAGAAAGAATACTTCCCACGTATTCCCTGCGTGTCGTAGAAGGCGACTAAAAGGGGAGGGAGCGGGGGGCTGGAAATCCTCCCCTCTAGTCTTTTTTAATTTTCCAAAAGAAGGAACAGAGAAGGGGGCCAGGTGAGGATGTTCCCTCAAAGGCCCAGTCCTCTGTTCTTAACGCTACCTCGCTAACGCGGGAAATGGCGGATAGTTTAAAAGAAAGAATATATATATATATATATATATATATATATATATATATATATATATATATATATATATATATATATATATATATTACAAACTTCAAGTATCTTTCTGAACTTTGGGAAATATACTCCTGTGTTCTACATCAGGACAGAATTTCGTTCTTTATTCAGATGGAATAAAACTTTGGAGTTCTGTATTATGGACGAGGGGTTCGGGCTTCGCACCTACCTAAGTCTGAAAAATTTACATATTCCTGATGATATCTGGAAATCTATTGGATATATAAACCTAGTTTTTATTCTGTGTCATTTTATTTTCAGATTTTTGGTTTTAAAGTTACATGAATTTGAGGTTTTATCAACTGTCGGTTTTGGAAACAGTAGATGAAATCTAAAAGGTGTTAGGAATGCTTTGCATATCTCTGGCATTAATAACAGCTACGTAGAATTAAGTGTGGTTGATGTAATAAACCAAACCGCTTAAATGTTATCAGTATCTTTTTCCGTATATTGGAAACCAAGTTGATAACGTAAAGCATTTATGGTTGAGATGTACAAAGTAATCGACTGTTGCCAGACGAAATTCTCTAGTAAACAAGCGTTAGCAATACCTATTTTGTAATCAAATGCACCTTATTCGTAGATTTGACAACGTATGAAATTACTCCTTATCTAATATTTAATGTATCTTTTATTGATCATAGATAAAGACCTAAATCATAGATATACACATACCTTACATCATTTTTCACGCTTCTGTCATCACACTTTGAGGAAATATAATGCAATACACTAAATGATATATGAATTCGGTATGTAGTCAATTATGTAACATTCAGGTCATCTTCCCTATTTCCGAATTATACAGACAAGACTTTTGTGAGATTTTTGATATATATCATAAAGCTTATAGGCTTAACCAAGGATGGGTCTCAGCCACGGTAAAACAAAAAAAAAAATGAGAATGAATAAAACATTTCTTTAACACGGGGTTTAGTTCTGCCACAGGTTTTATCATATACTTCTCAACTGTAGGGTGATGCAACTGGTTAATGTGGATAAGAATAAAGTAGACATAACTCCTGAATGACAAATTAGACTTCTGAAATCTTCTGCAGTTTATCATGTGGTAGGACTGTCTTCTATACATATCATTATCTAATAATGTTTAATTTTCTCTATACAGCTTTACTGACAAAACGTATAATATAGGACTTGTATAGACTTAAGAAGGTTATAATCAGATTGAAATTCATAGATTTTTCTTCGCCCTGTCATTTGAGAAATTTACATGAGATTTACTAAATAGCTTTTAGATGTAGATGTGTTGATGCCTCTTTGTTTACAGAAAGAATAAATGATCCTGTTCATATGTCGTATTTTTTTACCATTTTACGAATTAGTACACAGTATGAAGCTGAAAGATTTAAAAGAAATGTCACAACAGTGATGTATCTCGATATTTTGCCAAAGAAACTGATATTTACCTTATGAGTCATTGTAATTATAATGTTCATGTATAGTACCTCCATTACTTATAAGAACTTCTTATCTTTATCTATGAATATTTTCTAAGTGGATTTCCTTTAGATTACGTTGTCATTCGGAAGATCAGTCAGAAGGGAAACCACTATTAATCATCTTGAAGAACCTTATCAAAAGCAATCACCAAGGTAAGACGCCTTAGTCTATTATATCGGTGGAAATAAGGTAAGCAGTTCATTGACATATGCATCTAAATTTCGTCTGAGTTATCAAATATGACACGAATTTTATGTGATTTTAGAATTCTATATGATTCTTTTATTTTGAAATTTGGTTCAGGGAATTTCTCATATTTGCTGATGCCTGGTCATTACTGTTTCTTATTATAAAAACTTACTGATATTGGGAATAATCCCTTTGATAACGCCCTCTTTCTGTTTTTTAGACATTGTAATTAATCTTAAAAATTTGGAAGTTTTAATAGTCTTCGAAAGTTTGAAAATTTATTATCTCTGGCACTTCGTGATGCTCTACAAAATAAAATATTTGATGATAAAAAGAAAAACATAAAAATGATAAAAAGGTGGACTATGGGAAAAGGGCTTAGGAGTCATTTATGTTGAAGTGTTGTATCTCAAATGCAGCAGTGCAGTTGTAGTAATGCATTTTTAGAGGTACAGTTGTACTGATACAAAGTGAGAGTTGTAGTGGTAGAGTTGTTGTGGCAAAGTTGTTGTGATATAGTTAGTGATGTAGGCTACAAGGGACTCGATAAATAATTCCATTTAGTCAGTCAAGTTAAAGATATCAAATATTATAAGTGGCAGAGAAAAGAAAATAATCCATATTTCCTAATATACTTTTAATCTCATCTTTTTATTGCATGATATATCTTCTTAACAATTCATAAAATCATCTTGTTTTAAACTTCCTTAAAAAGAGATGAATGACTACGAATAATGCATCCAATATCTTTAGCATACAATCACTCGATGAATATATATCTATCTGAACGTTTATTTTGTATATGCTTCCGTACGTATACTCATTCATGTGTTTGACGCAAAAGATTGATGATTACACGATGTTACTTAAATGTTACAGAAGCCTACATGACGGAAGGGTTAAAAATAACACAATGCCTAGGTAGATATTATTCTCAGAACTACACACACACACACACACACACACACACACACACACACACACACACACAACTGACTGTTGTATTTCTTGTGCCTCCCCTGATGATGTGATTATTACACGAAAGCGCACTTGGGTAATTTTCGTGTTTCATTTTCCCCGTGGACTCATATGAATATCTTGATCACGCGCAAAATTGTGATCCTTTCCAATATACATACATATATATATATATATATATATATATATATATATATATATATATATATATATATATATATATATATATATATATATATATATATATATATATATATATATATATATATAGAAAGAGATACAGATATCAATATAGATAACGAAAGTGAGTTATAGAGATTTGGAGAAAGAAGACCAAGGAAGAAATATTCGCAGTAAGATAGCGACAAACACCCGCCACAAGATAGACAGACATGGTCTAAGGTCTCTTTAAAATGTACCATCAACCCGAGCCCTGATGCTCCAGAGAGTGGCTTGGTTTCATTTCCTCGTCCAGTGAGTCTGTTTTATACTCCATGTGAAGGTCTCTCTCTCTCTCTCTCTCTCTCTCTCTCTCTCTCTCTCTCTCTCTCTCTCTCTCTCTCTCTCTCTCTCTCTCTAGACGTTGAATGTAGTCTTCAAGCTTTTATATGATCACTAACTTCTAATGAAATAGAAAAGGAAATCATTAAAAAACAAAAAAAAAACTGATTGTTGTTATTGGATTACTCAAGTAAACAATACTACAAGCTTCTAAATCCAGAAACATTATATACACCAAAATTGTCATACAAGAATTGGAGAAACAGGAAAACTAATATAGTAAATCAAATGCAATAATCTTCAACATAGTGTTTCTGGTTCATCTACTTGCCCTCGCGTGTTGCTTCAGGTTTCCAGTTATTCTGGATCAAGTGTGATGTAAAATGAGACATCTGTTCCACCTGACAATTAGGCATTAACAGCGTTCGTCCTAGGAGTAATTGCCAACAACAAAATCAGTATGTGAAATTAATCATGATTATCATCTGTTCTAAGAGAAATAATTTTAGATTGAATAAATTCTCTGGTATTTCTCCTAGTTTGTGCAAATTTGAATTATCAATTAAGATTATAGGCTGGTGTAGACGCTGTATTAAAAGTAATATTTTTCTATATTTATTTTCGATATTCATTTGTAAATCCGCGGTAGAGACCTGGTGTGTTCTGAGGCCTCATCACAGCGCAGAGGCGGCAAGAGGCGCTCCGGCCGCTGACAATTACCTTCTCTAAGCAAGACTCACTTCAGTTATCTACTGAATTCCTCCACCAATAACCAGGCAGGATGAAAACCCAGATTCCTAAGGGAGGCTGTTTTCTTTGCAAGTTCTCTGAAAACGGGTGAGTGGAAGTGGTGTGCTTTAGGGCAGGAAATTCGGGACAGAGTTTAGAGTGGCGATGTTATGAAATCTCCTGAACAGATAGTTATCGGTTTGTCGTGGCGTTAGAGGCTTGTTCTCGCCGTGAACAGTTTGTGAATCGTCGATGATAATCTTGTTACGAAGCCTTGTGTAGGACAATCTAGTAGTTGATTATGCCAAAAAAGAAAAAAATATTTCGGTGGAAATATTCAGAGAGAGAGAGAGAGAGAGAGAGAGAGAGAGAGAGAGAGAGAGAGAGAGAGAGAGAGAGAGAGAGAGAGAGAGAACATCTGCAGTGTTTGGAGAAAGTCTTGTCGCGCATTGACTTTGGGCAGCGGCGGGAGGACGTACGGCTTGAGTGTGTGTGTCTCTTGATGACCAAATGATAACCTGGGGTTCACACTTGAAGTATAAATAAAGGGAAGGGCATCGGTGAGGCCTGGTGTAGTTGGCTGACTAGAGAGAGAGAGAGAGAGAGAGAGAGAGAGAGAGAGAGAGAGAGAGAGAGAGAGAGAGAGAGAGAGAGAGAGAGAGAGAGAGAGAGAGAGTGCGTGTTAAGGGCAGGGTGTGTGAGAGAGGAGCGACTGGTGAAAGGGAAGGTACTGGTGTGCTAAGGTAGGGGTAAGGGAAGGCAAGGGGAGCTAGGAATCTAGGTAAGGGTAAAGTTGATCTAAGAATGTCACTAATGTGGTGGTATGAGAGTTACACGTTCTTGAAAGGCTGTTTGTAATTTCTTCAGGCCAGTGTGTCAATACTGGACAAATAGATAGGCAAATATGCTGGATAAGGATCTGTCTGAGGGAATAAAAGGTTGTTAAGGGTGAGCTGGCCGGTAAACGAAAGCGTTTAAGGGAAACGTTTAAAGACGACTAGGATCGTTAAGCGTTACGGAGTAAAGGTTGTCCAGTTTTTTTTGGGGGGATAGAGAGCAAGGTCTGCATGGTTGGTTAAAGAGCTGGGGAAACGTAGCCACAATGCGCATGCACGTGCACGGCAGGGGGAGGGGGGAGTGTTTTTGCACAGGCAGAGCTGAACAAAAGCAGCTATGGCTCTGCTGGCGCCCAAGCCCGGGGCTTTTGGACCATCTCTCGCTCGCTCCCTTCTGTTTCCCATAAGCTACACCCGACTCCACCAGCCATCGGCAAGACCCTCGCCTCTTTATACCGCCGTTCCTGGGCCATTTTTATCGACAGGAATCCACAGCTTGATATTATTTTCGTTGAATCTTATTCAGAAAATGGATATACGATGTTGATATATCTGGAGGAGGCGAAGGCCTCGGTTACGGCAAAGACACGTCTTCAGCTATCGGTCTTCGAAACCTTGCGGAGACAGACCGCTCGCCGCAGCCCAACTTACGCCACTTATTCCTGCACACAGTCCCTCATTTGCGTCTCTTTTCCCTGCAAGAGGTCATTATACAGCATCCTTGTGACACAGTTTCCTATGACTGATGTAATAAGAAGGAGGATCACAGTCACCTTTAAGCTGTTTCCCATCACCGGTCGGGAGTTGGTCAGCCGGAATACTCCCGAATCAACTAGCAAGGCCGTGGCCTCACTAACAACTCGCGCTATAAACATGAATGAAACGACTAATGAGCCTCACTCGGTCAAAATACCTGAAACATCTGGCATCACTCAACCAGATAGCACCAGCAAGGGTTGCCAAGTTGGGATATTTTATATCCAGCATAGCTTCTGACTCGCCGCTTTTGTGAATGAAAAGAAGCCTCGCTGTTGCCACTAGTTGCTACCAGAGTACGTTCTGTGTGCCTTTATTTTCCTCTCCCTCGCGCGAAGCATTTGGAAAGTAAATATATTTGAGGCAATTCCTCCACACATCCAATTAATTCCAGATCATCATTTATTTTCACAGTGCAAACTCTGGCCTCATAATTTGGTGGCGAGCGGTCCCGAATGACTCCACAGGTGGCACTGTGCACTCTTTATCCCACGTGTTTCAGCTCACGGCACTGCCTCCCACTTGCAAAGAAAGACCTCATGAGGCCACTGTATAAATCAACCTCCGTGTTTGCTATCTAAATTTGCGACGCGTTCGCTGTTAAAGTTAGCCGTCAGCCCAGACATTCAACCGCTGGTAATCGTCCGCAGCAATCCAATTCATTCTAAAATTTACTTCAAATGATATTCTTTAAACCTCTGATAAAACTACGTTAGCAGGTAACATAAGAGTTTCAATAGACCACATGGATTCCATTACTAAAGAAAACATCCGTGTCTAGTGAGATCTGTTGATAAAGAGAGAGAGAGAGAGAGAGAGAGAGAGAGAGAGAGAGAGAGAGAGAGAGAGAGAGAGAGAGAGAGAGAGAGAGAGAGAGAGAGAGAGAGAGAGAGAGAGAGAGAGAGAGAGAGAGAGAGAAATACTTTTAAATTCAATAAATGCAATTTGTTTTGCAACGTAAAGGAGATAGCAAAAGAGTGGGTAGGTTTTATTAAAGCCGATGACTCAGTAAACAATGGTTCAGTTCGCTCACAGCCAGACGCCATTTGATTAACTTTTCTGGTAAAGTTTATGTATTGCTTTAAACAATATTTTTTGTGAGCGATATATTTTGAGTTGTCGAGTACGATTTAATTCAGTGTCAAGAGTTCGAATGCTCTAAGGTTATTGTTTTCGCTCTATTTATAGCGAGGGAAGATAGCGTATATAACAGGGAAGATACTGAATATTAGGGAAAAATATTATACTATGATGTAAGCTGGAGGTCCGGATATGTCAACAAAGCCATCGCTTAGAGAAGTACAGCTTTAATAATATATTGCATATCATAACCATTTTTGAATATAACTTATCGCTCATCGAACGCGTCGGAAAGCGATGAAATTCGGCAGCATTTTTTTCTCTCTCTCTTTCTCTTTCTCTCTCTGTTTATCATTGACAAGATACCTTTCCGTTGTTCTGTTCACGTATAATACTAAACTCAGAAATCTGTTGGTGAAGCCAGTGGATCTCTTGCTATACAACAGGAGCGCCACAAGACCACCTCTCTCACACACGCAGACATCGCCCGTGTCGAAATTCAACTCCCACGCGATGAAACATTATTCACGACGATTCTTTCTATTTTCAGCGGAATAAGATACTAAAATATATGAGCGTGTGTGTGTGTGTGTGTGTGTGTGTGTGTGTGTGTGTTGTTGCAGGTCAGGAGGCCTATTACCAAGCAGCTGTGTTGTGGTGATGTGGCAATATTTATACTGGTGTGGTGGGGGTCAGTAGAGAGCGGGTGTGTTTATTCCAGTGAAAACCTCTTTCTCTTGCCGTCAAACCCATACATGAAACACGTTCGTCTTATATCCTTTTCGTCTTTTGTTTTTCATTTCGTCTTTTATTCTCGCCTTTAACTGAGATTTAATTGTACTTTCGCATGATGTCTTTAATTTCCATCGCTATCGGCGAACATACGCCGTTGTAACATGTTAGTATTCTTTGTCGCATATTTTCCATCTTCCTAATGTTGTCTTTGGTATTCGAGAAATCATTTTCGGTTCTAAATCTATTTTCAGTTTTTGGATTTACACATGTAATGACCCAAGTAGTTGTTTTGGTCGTCGCTTGGGCATTTCTAAGTGCGGTAAGGTCGCTCCACGAACTCCACAATCGTTCTCGATGTATATTTCGCTTAAGGGATTTTCAGTCCGATGAAATATCTCTTTAAACAATGATATTTTTGCCGGAACGATCAAGTTCAATTTCATTGTCTGTGTCCAAGGTTGATATACATCCTGACGACCTTATCTAATCTCTATCTTCTGATTTCTTTTCTTTCTCGTTTTGTTGCAGTGCTATGGGTCTTCTCCAAGAGAGTCCGTCACTATCTCAACTATATCCCAACGCATCTTTGTCAAAGATTAGGTCTTTATCCTCACCTTAAGTTCCACCACAATCTGAATCTATTGCACACGGTATTTTCCGACGAAGAATTTACGGTTTTTGCCAGACATTTCCCGCTGTACGTTTTATCCATTATACCTGGCATTTTCCGAAGTAGAATTTGCTGGTTACACCTAGCATTTCCCGGCGTATAATTTACTAGTTATACCTGGCATTTCCTGACGTAGAATTTACCCGTGGTACCTGCTGTGTTCCTACCCTCGTCTCGGCGGTCGCCTGCGGCCTCTTCCTTGCCCGTGTCGGGGACAGTGCTCAGTTGGAGCGGAGACCCGGGGCGACAGAAAGCCGCAGTGCGCCTCTTCAAACCCGACCACACTCCTAGAAGCCATCGACCTCATCTCTCTCTTACTCTCTCCCTCCCTCACCCGACCTCTTTCCCCTCTCCTATTTTATTGCTTACCCCCCAAAAAAGAACACAGGTGATGAGGTCTAGTCACCTGCATCTGGTGACTAGAAAGACCTTGTGTGTTACGCCGGGCAGATGATTCGCCGGAAGCGTCGATAGAAGCGCAAATGGGGCTTCAAACCCTTCGTCCGTACCTTTGATGGCGGTGGGTAATTACCTGACATTTTTTTTCTGAATGCCGTTACCGAAGCAGCCACGCAGGAAGGCAACTCTCTGGAGCCCTTGTCTCTCACTGCTTGAGTGATGCTCGCACACTTACCTTCTCAGCTCAGACTCAGAAAGAATTTACCACGGGTTTAACGGTACATATCCTCTTACATAAAGGCACCCTCACAATTCATTTGTTTTGTACTTTCGAAAGTTATTCAAAAATAGGATCTCTGCCTTTTCGAAAAACGGGTGTGGATTCAATGAAAACATCTGTACTTTTTGAAAGTAAGCCAATTATATTTCCTGTGTTAAAAACAGCAATTCATCATGACAGCAATTGAAGTTGATGTTAATCAGTACATCAACAGACAAATTGTACTTCATTGTGTACACTATAAAAATTACTGTTTGGCGATATATATATATTGAGAAATAAAAAAGTTCAGATAAATATAGAAATATCTTATATGGAAAGTCCTCCTATATTCTTAAGAAATTGAATTGGCTTTTCATGACCCATTCTTCAGTATGTCATCTCTTCCCTTTATTCGCAATTATCTACGTTCAATTTACTTTCCCAACATCACACGAAGAATCCTCCAACACCCACCAGTATTCAGCGAGCAAACTATATATAATGCTGAAGGCAAAGAAATCAATTCAGAAAGATAAAGTAATATCATTTGACAGCTTCTAGGCAAATAAAGATAATTTTTGTGAACAGTTATAGGTTAGATAACGTGATTTTTTTTCATGCATATAATTCTATTGGATATTGATGAATTACATTTAAGTTAAAGAATCTATTAGATGAATTGATAATATGCGAGTAAATGTAAATTAGGTTGCTACACGATGCGCGTAAATAGTTGAATGTGTGTGTGTGTGTGTGTGTGTGTGTGTGTGTAGGCGGGTGCAGTCTGGCATAAAGCGAATCAATAATCCGGAGGCAAATTGGAAATACGTAAACAATCATTTCAGATTCTTACATAACTCGGGTAAAGAAAAAAATCCAAATTAAATGAAGGAAAACAAATCCTTCCGTGCAAAAATCTGCAGCGCGTAGCACTATCATACACACACATTAAACAGAACTAATCGATAATAAACCAAAGGAACAAGATTTAAGGAATATACAGGAATAGGGTTTAGGGAGACATTCGTACAGAATAAACCGGGCGTTCGGTGTATATTAGACATACACTTGTATATATTGAACACACACCGAACCACGCCGAGTGTATATATGCACTTGCACTCGGCAAGCTCTGAACATATTGGACACATATTAGATAACATGGACACACTCAATAAAATATATTATTCAAAATTGGCTCACAAATCTAGCTGTTTCTACAAGTAGAATATTTATGAGATAAGATACATGAAGAACTAGAGAATAGCGGAGTCCCAGTTCCTTATTGAAACATAGATTCAATCATACACACATCAATATCTTCAAATCTTATAATCGTATGAAGCTTTACTTCGTGAAATTCAGTGATGAATAGAGCATCTCTTCCTCAAACAGATACACTATTTAAACCTTCTTTTCTCCTATCTCTCTCCCTTTGGCTGGAGTAGTCAGCCACTGTTATTCACATTTCTCTGTTGTATATCAGAGGGATAAGTGGCAGAGCTACAACGGAATACGAGAGTTTATAGTAAAGTTGTTTCCACATGCCTACGTATTCTCATTCCCGGCATGGCATTGGTCTGTGGTTTCTCGTCACCGTATTAAACATGGAAGTTTTAATTACTGCGTCGCCAATAGCGACACCTCAGAGTCAAAGCTTTCAGAAAAGCGATCAGCGTTTGTCTTCGTTGTGTATTGGATGTGTGTGTGTGTGTGTGTGTGTGTACGAGGGGGGGGGGGAGTAGCTAGCCTTAGCTTCTATCGCGGGAGGGGAGAGAGAGAGAGAGAGAGAGAGAGAGAGAGAGAGAGAGAGAGAGAGAGAGAGAGAGAGAGAGAGAGAGAGAGAGAGAGAGAGAGAGAGAGAGAGAGAGAGAGAGAGAGAGAGAGAGAGAGAGAGAGAGAGAAGAGAGCATATTAAAGGGTTGGACTAGAGATTGTGCATCTCTTTAGTCAATAAGATCTATCCTCCCGTGCGTTACCGCTCTGGACATAAAACTTATAGGTATGTGGTATGTAATGGGATAATACCTGGAGGCGACAAGGGTACGGAAAGTTGATCTTTCGGGTAACTTTCTTAAATCTTTGATGGAACGAGTCATTCTGGTAGCAGGTCAAAGGTTTGTAGTTCTCAAGAAGTAACGTCTGGGGGATTTGAGAACGACCAGGATTTATCTGAGAGTTCTGTGAACCATCGAGATTTGTCTGGGAGTTCTGCCGATGGCCTATCATTTGTCTGAAAGATCTGAAAACGCCTAGAATTTGTCTGGGAGATCCAAAAACGACTGGGATTTGTCTGAGAGATCTGAGAACGACAAGGATTTGTCTGAGAGGTCTGAGAGCGACGAGGATTTTCCAACAGTAAAGCTGAGAGTGGATGTCTTGTGTCTGTGGCCGGAGCTGGGAGCATGTGTCTGGCCTAAGGAACACACACACATTAACATACTGAACTTGTTGGATTCGTACGTTGCTTGTCGTTGCTTGTACTCCATGACTTGTGGTGTAGGTTGAGACTACACACACACACACACACACACACACACACACAGACACACACACACCACATGACCATCACTGATGTGCTGATAGGGCTAAGGTTTATTAAGCCTCTATCGCAGTCGGAATGAGAAAAATAGGTCAGAACATGACACTGTGTTCAGCTTCAGGATTGGTTTCGCCATTTCCAACACAGCCGTCATGGTTAGCTTACTGAATTAGAAGCTGAAATTTGACATTTATGTGCTGCAAGATATTGCATAACTTAAAGATATGGTACTTAAAATTCAGCATTCATAAGTACAGTATTTAAAGACAGTATTCAAAGATACAATGAAATAAGATACAATACTTAATGATACAGTACTCAAAGATAGATTCTTAAAGATAAATCGATAATAAAATTTCTAAAAGGCCGAAAAATATATTTGAAATTGCTTGTGTTTTCAGTTAATGGATTTGGAAAAATTTGGCTTACAAGATCAAACGTAGACCTGAAGATATTCGTGTAGATCATGGTCTCTGGCTAAAGACTAGACGTGAGCGAAGAGTTTCGAGTGTATAAAAGGATGAATATACTCATTTTGATAATATATTATAGGCAAGAAATATAAAGATAAAGGCTCTCTCTGTGACTACTATCAGAGAAGTTTTCCATTTGCGCAAATGAAATCGTACTGGACACACCTGGATTTTAAACAACTCAACAACAGAACCATAATGAAAGATTATGGTTATTCAAAACACGTACAAAATTAAAAGGATTAGACAATAACACCGAATCTCCCTTTAGACTTGAGGGAAGTAATTACATCCCGGTATATGAAAGATAACTAATGTAATACTATTATGTTTAAAAACTGCGTGATACTGCGTGATATTTTGTAGCATGTTCAAAGTTCTATCTAGCGTATGTCGTACACTAACGCCGTGTATATCTAAGAAAATGTACGTCTACCGCAATACGCATCTATCGTTGTTGGAGTCAGTTGATGATAGGCGACAATCCTTATCATCATTTCATCATTCACTTAAAGGAGATAGAATTGTCTCACGTGAACCCAGAGGAACGGCAACACAGATATGATGAAGCCAAGGATGTCATCTAGAGCGCGCAAAAGCATTTCCAAACCGTTACGTCAGTATATCATCAAATCCCCAACAAGGACGAACTGTCACGACTCCGATTGACAAATGACGAACAAAAAAGATAGAACGAAATAGCAAGAAAAAGAAAAAAGATAACATAGAAGCTCTGCAACGCCACCTATGCCTCTTTTCTATGACAGAACAAAGGCAGGAACAGGAGGAGATACAACAGGGGCGGGATCAACAGGACCCATCGCAACGGGCGTGAGTAACGAGGAAGGTCGTGGATTTAGCCAGGGAGTACGACTGTCCACGGAATAAAAACGTTGGGTTCGCTATTCACGAACGGTAATTCAGAAATGTGCGCTCATGCAAGAATCCTGCTGAGAGACGCTCCAAAACGCCCGTCCAACGGAGTAAGAATATAGCTTTCATGATGGAAAATATATATATATATATATAAATGAGTAATGAGTCAAATGAATGAAATATATGAATTGAAAGAAAGCTGGAGAGATGTATTTTTGTATTTTTCACTTATATAATGATAAAGTCTAGAAGATGTGCTTATGTGAAATCATTGGATATATTGTTTTGCATCACACACAGACACACACACCAATATACGTATAGACAAGGACACAGACACACACATACACATATTCATGTATATATGTATATATATTAATATCCTTTGCGATAAGGAGGATAGGATACTATTCACGTATCTCCTGCGTGTTGTAGGATGTGAATAAAAAGAACGGGAGCGGGGGATAGGTGAGGGACCTGAAAACCCTCCCCTCCTGTATTATCTTTCTAAAAGGGGGAGTAGAAGGAGGCCAAGCGAGAACTTTTCCTGATTAGTTTAGTCGACCGTTCCTAGCGCTACCTTGCTAAGGCGGGAAAAGACAAACAAGTGTACACACACGCACACATACGCAAAAGGTCCTGGCCTCGAATCCTGGCTGTTGGAGGGTAATATGTGGTATATATATATATATATATATATATATATATATATATATATATATATATATATATATATATATATATATATATATATATATACAGATAGACAGGTATAGATAGATAGACAGATATGTACATATTATTTTCTTGTTATACTTTGTCGCTGTCTTTCGCGTTAACGAGGTAGCGCAAGGAAACAGACGAAAGAATGGTCCAACCCACCCACATACACATGTATATACATAAACGCCCACACACGCACATATACATACCTATACATTTCAACGTATTTATACATATACATACACAGACATATGCATAGATAGACATGCACATATTCATAGATGCTGCATTCATCCATTCCCATCGCCACCTCGCCACACACACACACATATATATATATATATATATATATATATATATATATATATATATATATATATATATATATATATATATATATATATATATATATATATATATATATATATATATATATATATATGTATATATATATATATGAAAAGAATTACTCTTTGCAGAATCCCATCTAATCGACCCATCTCGAGATGGACCTCCACCTGACCCTCAACCCTACCATGACGAGGTGGATCTCTCCTTCACTCTCAACCTGAGGTCGACCTCCACTCCCACTATGACGGCTCCTCGTACCTCGTATCGCTGATCCGGGCTGACATCACTCTTAAAGTGGGAGCTCTCACTCCCACGACCACCATCATTCTTGCCTTTCCCAAGACCAGCACCTCTGCAGGAGCCAATGTGGATTGGCACTTGCCTCCTTCTACCGCCCATGGCCGCTCTACATGCCTCACATTTTTGAGCTTCTCAATTTGATTCTTTCACTCGTCTCATCATTACCAACACTCTGTAGCCCCTACCTGAATACACACACACACACACACACACACACACACACACACACACACACACACACACACACACATATATACATTCCTTTATGGTAAATATCTTTATCGATTCTGATTCTGATTTATTATTATCATTATTACTATCATTATTATTATTATTGTTATCATTATTATTATTATTATTATTATTATTATTATTATTATTATTATTATTATTATTATCATTATTATCATTATTATTATTATTATTATTATTATTATTATTATTATCATTATCATTATTATCATTATTATTATTATCAATATCATTATTGTAATTTTTCATTATTGTTATTATTATTATTATCATTATTATTATTATTATCATTATTATTATCATTATTATTATTATTATTATTATTACTATTACTATTATTATTATTATTATTATTATTATTATTATTATTATTATTATTATTATTATTATCATTATCATTATCATTATTATTATTATTATTATTATTATTATTATTATTATTATTATTATTATTATTATTATTATTATCATTATTATTATTATTATTATTATTATTATTATCATTATTATTATTATCATCTTTGTTATTGTCATTATTATCATTATTGTTACTATTATTATCATTATTATCATTAGTATTAATATCATTATCTTGAAAGAATAACTAACTCTTAGTAAATTATCTGTGGTAGTTTACAAATGAATATAATCAACAAAATTTTGTACAATTAGTTATGTTCTAGATAAATTTGACCAAAATTGATAATCGAAGAAAGCTTAAAATGATATATGTGGGGCAACGGTGTCAAGATTTCTATCTCTGAACAAAAAGAAAATTTTGAATAAATCTATCTAAGAAGACATGTCTATAATTGGATGATTTTTTTCCCTTCCTATGAGAGCAATATAGATTTTCACGATCAAAGAGCAATATTGCTACTATTAATTTTTCTTGAGTAAAAGTCTGTTAAAAAAAAATGTGGTCTGTAAATAATACACTACTTGATACAAGCTTCATGACTGAATGAATATTCACATACAACATTGCATGGAAATATTCTTCTGTTCTAAACTCATTCGTTTGACTTATTGTATCTGTATGTTTGTCCCTGTGATTCTAAATTCATCTTTAACTTTCATATTCGCAGCTCAGGATGAGAGAGAAATAAGACACACACTCACACCACACACACACACACACACACACACACACACACACACGCACACACACACACACGCACACACACACTCCAATAAGGAAGCAGAGCCATCAATAATATAGTAATCAGTTTATTCAGTTGTGTGATTGAGACATCCTCATCCACAACCTCAGCTTGACCTTTCCAGCCAGACAGCTCTGCTCAAGTAGCACAAGTTTTGGAACTGGTGAAGTTACAGTATAGCGTTACACGGATTATAATTTTGTACATGACTATATTCAGGTTTGCTATATATGCGCTCCACAGATAGATGAATGAATAGATAAATATATGAATGTATAAATAAAAAGAAACACACACACACACACACACACACACACACACATATATATATATATATATATATATATATATATATATATATATATATATATATATATATATATATATATATATATATATATATATATATATATATATATACAAATATATATATCAGCTTTTTCATGCAAAATACAAAGTATATAAGATAACACAAAAGAAAGATAATATCCACAATGTCTATATAGATCTTTGGCACGATTGCTACGTCAATAATCTTTTATTTGAAAGCTAATTCGACAGACTGACATTTTCTCTCTTGCGCAGTTACGAGCGAGCACAGAGCTCAGTCTCTGTGTGTGCCAAGGTGAAGGTATCCTGGGCCTGGGAATGGGAGCGAGAGAAGGAAGGGGGCTGGAGTTTTGGTGGGCATGAATAATGGGGAATAGGTATGAAGTGGGGTGAAAGAGACGGGATGAAAGGAGAGAGAGAGAGAGAGAGAGAGAGAGAGAGAGAGAGAGAGAGAGAGAGAGAGAGAGAGAGAGAGAGAGAGAGAGAGAGAGAGAGAGAGAGAGAGAGAGAGAGAGAGAGAGAGAGAGAGACTGAAGACAGACAACAGACAGACAACAGACAGACAGATTTAAAGCACACTTCAGCTAATGCTCTCACAGAGCGACCAATCACAAAGCTCGACAAAAGAGAGCAAATGTCTCTCTCTCTCTCTCTCTCTCTCTCTCTCTCTCTCTCTCTCTCTCTCTCTCTCTCTCTCTCTCTCTCTCTCGCCTACGTAGCGTCCAGTCGCCGTGCTTAAAAATGGGTCACATTTCTCGCTTAAGCAAACGCGAGATCCCTCACATCCCGATTGACCTTATTCCGTCAGTGCAAAGGTCATTGGCCAGTTTTGGCGGAGGGAGAGAGAGAGAGAGAGAGAGAGAGAGAGAGAGAGAGAGAGAGAGAGAGAGAGAGAGAGAGAGAGAGAGAGAGAGAGAGAGAGAGAGAGAGAGAGAGAGAGAGAGAGAGAGAGAGAGAGAGAGAGAGAGATTTGATGATCTTATACAATTCTCCACCTTTCCATCAATTTCAACCCTGAAATATATTCCTGAATTCCTTGCTATCAACTAATTTAATGACAGAATACATTGACGATTTTACTCTTTGTTCTAAATTGATAAATTCTGTTTTCTTTTTTTTTCTCCAAGGGTTTTCCTAATGAGGGACGATGATGTTATTGATAAGGAACCGTTCGCGAGGGTGAGTGATAGTGAAGATGGGTTATGAAGGTGAATAGTGAAGATGCGGAAAATAACGGTGATGAAGCTGGGTGATGTAGATCAATGATCATGAAAATGATGGTGAAATTGAGTAATGAACATGAGGGTTTGGGAAAACACCTGAGCATCAATGAGTGTGGCAAGAGACATGAATGGGACGGTGAATATGATCTTCGAGCATGACTGCATGCGCTTAAAGCTCTGATCATGACGGCGATAATGAAGGAAATTACAGCTGATAAGAGAAATTAGTGACGAATACAACCTGAGAATATGAACCTTATAAACAAGAGGAACATAATAAGAAATAGAAGTGAACATGAGATCATATTCAGTGCGTGCAAGGCACACCTGTTTACACCAGGTGTATTAAAAATAAATTGGAAACAGCTAGTCATGAATTTTACGAAATCGACTCACGAAGAATTATGACCGACTTTCAGGGTTGCAAAACTGGGTTCCGACTATTGGTCGGCATTTGTCGGGTCGGTGGTTTTCGGTAGTCGGACACAGCCGAGCTCACGCAAGAGTACCGAAAGGCCGCTTCTTCCGGTGTGCGGCGCCGGAATCGCGATTGAACGCGAAACGCAACCCTTCTCAGAACATCTGATTTCTCTTACATAATAATGCCCTTTGACATTTAAAGGTTAAGAAATCTAAATTACGACATCTGTGAGACATATGTCTGAAATGCGTTCATTTTCTGCAGTTTTAGAAACACCAATAAAGCATAAATCAAAATTGCGATAATAACCGAATCAAAGATAGGATGAAAACAATCTAGTGCTCTTCTAACTATTCTGAGATTCCCAATTAATTTTCATGACGTAAACAGAGAAAAAAATACATAGTTAAACTCCTCTACACAACTGGATATAGCTGGGTAATTAGCTAACTTTTAAAGTTAGCTTCAAAACATAACTACGAAGACTGTTCATCCTTTTAAGTGTCGTAAATCCCCAGATATAGGAACTATATCGCAAAGATATGGTTCAGGCAAGATCAACATCAGCGCCTATGGACAGCTATACACAAAATACTCATATCCCTCTCTTGCCTAATGAGACGGAAAAATATATCCTACAGATTTGAGCGGAACATCAAACTGTTTCTATCGGAAACACAACTTTAAAGGCTGAAATCTAAACAATTTGGAACAGGAAAGTTTGCACATAGAAATATCTTTGTGAATTACAGTACTTTAGATATGTCTGTACGATTCACATTCTCACATAACATGAATATTCTGGTATGATTCTCATTCTTAATGTAGATTTACTTAGATCACGGTTTATTATTCTAATTCTTTACTTTTTCACTTGTGTATATTTTTCTTTGCGAATCACACACATTCTTCATTTTATCCCTAATTCTAATTTGCAAAAGGGTGGATCAAAGGTATTATAAATGTGATGTATAAGTTTAATGAGACAATCTTTTTCGCAATAGTGTACAAAGATAATTCTTCATGAGAAACATAACATACATTGTATCATATTGACGTGCAGTGTTTTGTACCCTTGGATGGAGACTTTTGAATATACTTACACAGAAAATCTAAAAAACTAAATGATAATTTTTCGTCATAATGGATGCAATGAATTATAAGGAAATTAGAATTAATTTTTTCTTTTAAAGATGCACTTCTCTATGAATGAAAGTCACGAAGGCCTTGAAGGCTAACAGAATAGACTGATTTGAAACATTTAAAGAAGGTGATTGGTAGAAACTAGGAACAATAGACAATAACATGATCACCTCTGAAATATAAATTCACTGCCTTGAACATGTGATAAAGTCAATTCATTTTCATCAGTTATCTTGCATATGAGAATTATCTTTACAACCTCGATACCACAAATTTAAAAGTCATTGTCAGTTATCATTAATATCATTGTTATTGTTATTATCATTATTATTATTATTATTATTATTATTATTATTATTATTATTATTATTATCATTATTATCATTATAACTATTATCATTAGTATTATTTATTCCTTATGATAAAGTAAACAGTGAGATTCAGGCATTCCCATAAAAATGAACATCAAAACAAGATCTTGCTTGATTAAATGCTTTAGTATTCAGATCATTGAAGGTAAGATAATTCATCTTTTTCATGATACTTAAGAAATATATGACATTTTTCAGTTCCTATACCAGTTTGAGAATCATGGAGATAGGGCGTTATCTAACATAGTTAAAAAAAGGCATCTATTTTTTTCTGTAATAAGCCATAGAGTATACGACGTTCATATATATATATATATATATATATATATATATATAGGAAAAAATGCCAACGTATTAGTATTATTCTGGTACAAAAACTATCCTATTCTCTAAGTAAATAGAGAAAAAGAATGTTAGAATAATCCGTAATTATGTTGAATATATATATATATATATATATATATATATATATATATATATATATATATATATATATATATATATATATATATATAAGAGATGATAATGTTTGGTACTGGTATCTGAAGGTAATTTCCTCCCTATTATTGTTTGCTCTCTGCAAAATAATACAAAGCTAGCTTAGGATTATACAAATTTCAGTTTTTCCCGCAGATTGTTGAACTACATGGAACAAATTGTTTAAAAACATATAAACAGTTTTATCTAAGATGGTTTTAAAGAAAATCCTCCAGAACAGAGTAGTTATTTTCTAATTCACCAATCACTGTAAATAAAAGAAAATCGAATGAACTGGAATGAAGTTTCGAAATAAATCATGAATGTGTGTGTGTGTGTGTGTGTGTGTGTGTGTGTGTGTGTGTGCGTGTGTGTGTGTGTGTGTGTGTCTGTGTGTGCGTGTGTGTGTGTGTGTGTGTATATCGGTTACTGGGAAAGATATGCAAGCACCCAGCGACCTACTCAGCATGGAATTCCCTCCACCTCCCAACAGTAAGTATACGAGTCATATAACCTTTATACCAGTGACCAGACGAAAAGAATTTTGGCTTCAATAATCTTCTACACAATAATCAGTAAAGCCTAATCATTTCAACAATCTCAGCGGTATCATACATTTAACAAATCCCATTGACTCTACAATGAAGTTATATTCTAGTGGCGTATATTGTACCCTCCCTTCCTTTTCCTACAGCTCTTTATTGCTTATCTTGATCTCTCTCTTAATATATCTTGCTGCCCGTATATGTTTTTTTGCGGTTCTATTCCCTCTTCCATCTGCTGGGTTCACCCCTTCCCCTTCGCCCTTTCAACTTGACAGTAAATCAAGCGACTGTACCTGATCTGAGAACCTTTATAAGGGAACTGGTTTTCAGGCCTCTAACGGCGTAAGGCTATCATGCCGGCAAAGCCTGTATGTCCTCATGTAAGCTACTGTACTCTCTCTTACATGTATGTATTTAGTACATAATGCTGTTCACTTACCGCGTTCAACTTTCCTCGTTGCGTATAATTATAATATACAAACTCCTTGTCGTACGTAGGGCTCCAGACAATACACTCACGGGCTGTTTGATATTACTGATGTTTGAAAGCACTTATGTTCTCATTCACACTTGTGGTGGAGGTTCAAGTACATTTCTATAATTTTCTAAACGCAGAAGTGGTCTATATGGAATATAGAACGGTTTTCGGATGCACAGAAGCTTAACCCCATCTAGCCCGCGCTACGAGACTAGCTGTAGACATGAGAAATATCTCAAAATCCAATTTCAAATTCACGGCCGCTACGATAGGACCCTGAGAACGACTATGGGTTTCTTTGAGGGTCAACGGTGCGATCCTTGAGCGTAGCGATACATCCCTTACATATGATGACCTTACTTTTAAACCTGACCTTTTGAAGATCTTTCGTTCATGCTCAAGGGACAGGATATCGTGCTCATGAGGGTCACAAAGGCAACGGATTCATAAACAAAATTACGTGTGATGTGTGGTATTTTGCCGAGCGCATTCCCAATCAAAGAGATTACATAGGCGTCACCTAACCACAGTGTTGTTATAAGTTACGTATACACATATACAACATCCAAGTACAAAGCATGAAATTTTGTATGATAAGAAATCCATGCAGTTGATACAAACACATATAGGAAGTTTCATGAAACAAGAAATTTAGTTTCGTCCTGTACTACCAGACAGACAGAGAGACAGACAAACCTATCTCTTCACAATAGCGGGGAATACCTGCAAAGAAAGACAAAAATCCCTCAAACCCAGACAGCAAAACGCCCTTACCTAGTCTCTGGTTTGTTATTGTCGAGGTGCCTGATGCACGAGAATTCCAACAAACGATTTTTTTTTTTTTACCAAATCAATACTTTTTCCAACGAAAAAATATATAATCAAGTTCTCGTAATTTCTTGCTGTACGTACATAGTTGTCTTCTATGATAGGTATTATCTAGAGAGTATTTCCTCTTTTAGCAAGTTTTGTAGTTTAAATTTTTGCTTAAAGGGAAAATAACAGAAGCGATCGGGAAAGGTCATCCAACTCTGCCTGACGTTTATATACGCTGGAACACACACACACACACACACACACACACACACACACACACACACACACACACACACACACACGTATTCAGTATGCATAAATTCATACTTTCATCCAATCCTATTTAGACATTTCTGTCCACGCATTCAAGTAAACACGATTGCATTTATGTTTGGACAAAACAGAAATTCGTAAATGAATTAATAGGATTGATCCAAATAACCGCGTAATACTCCGATTATTTACAAGTACATATGCAGGTAAATTCATGAGTTGTAGATGTACATACATAACAATGCGTATGTATATATATATATATATATATATATATATATATATATATATATATATATATATATACCTTGCTGATGCGGGAAATGGCGAAGAGTTTGAAAAAAAAAAGAATATACATACATATGAAAAGTCACCTTCGGTGAGGTTGTATCATCGTCAATGAACGGAAAGAAATACAGTCAAGTAGAGGATTCAACCCTCCCAAAAAGAGTTCATCATTTCTCAGCTTCAGCGCACAGCGCAGCAGCGAAGCTACAGCAGCCCTATGATATGGGTCCTGTGGTTGTATGATGGCATGTATCTATATTTGTTTGAGTGCACGTAATTATATATTTGTACAGTATGGGGAGGAATCTTATCATCGTGGGGCCTTATCTCTTGAACATTCTTTACTGTCTCACATCCTTTTGAATATCCGTGTGTGTGTGTGTGTGTGTGTGTGTGTGTGTGTGTGTGTGTGTGTGCGTAATGCTTCGTTAGTGACTTAATCCTATAGCATCATTAGTTCATATATGTATAGATCATGATTAATTTTAGATACTGTCTTGCTCTATATATGTTGTAAAATATATAATATAATGTAAAGGGTAGGACAGTGCAGTACCATGTGCTGAACAATTTTTTTTTCTTTCGATGGAAACATGAATTGATATATACATTATCTTAAAAGATAGAAACAAGAACGAAAGGTGACTTATATCAGTAGTATATACATAGTAATGCACTATTGCACCTCAACCCTACGAAAACAGAATTTGGATCGATTTATACAACATCTACGACAATGACAATCTGTAGAGAATAGAGACATATTAGTAAGCAAAAACATTGACGTGACTACATCTATGACAATAATGAAGAAAGAAAAAAAAATTATACAAAGAAACAAAAATGATTCACACAAGAAGGGGAATTACGAATCCTCAGCGTTTGTGACAAGAGTGACAAAGAATTATTATGAATATCAGAAAAGAATTAATTAGACTTTAATTCTAACTTAGGTACAGATAAGTCAACGTAGAAATACCAAGAAGAAAGAACTGTTTAAGAACAGATGGATATAATCTATGAGAATTTGTTGCCCCTCAATAAACATATATATATATATATATATATATATATATATATATATATATATATATATATATATATATATATATATATATATATATATATATATTCCTAGCATTCTATTTGTAAACTTTCTTCAAAGACATCGACATTGCCATTTATCTTGTAACTGCTAAGAATATCGGTTTTCATGATTTCATTGATCATATCCAGTTCTTTTGACACAAAAATTTTGACAGCCAATGAAAAATTGAGGATGATTTTCTTATGCAATTTAAGGTGAGCCTCAGATTTCATGATGACAGTTCAGCTTTTTAGCTAATGGAGTTTTATCAAAATAATTCTATTTGCGTTTCCCTTTAATCTATAAATTGATCTTATTCACTCGTTTGTTTCTCATTTATAAAAACTCAAGTATTTTCTACTTTTGATACCAATTAAATGCTGTGCATCCAAGAACGGATTGTCCTTTCGGTCTACAATTATGAACAGACAAATGATGAAAAAATAAAGATACTAGACTTGATAGGACTTTGTCTGTTGAGGTTGGGAACTAATTTGAAGACAAGGAACAATATATCGACGTATATTTTGATGATACACTGAACTCATTTTTGATGTAATTAGATGACTTATAGATTAACTGTAGTCTACAAATTGCGTTTGTAGTGCATCGAAAACGATTCAACGATTAGCCTTCGGTTGTCTTATCTATTTGACTGAAAGCTTTTTGTAAATCTGATGTAATCTGTCTTATTTACTGGCACTCAAATGTAAGCCGGTTCTTACTCAGCTACAGTCTACCATACTCACTCACACTTCATTGGAAGCAGTTCATAAATCATCTACAATTTGGACAACAATTTGAAAGCTCTCTTTCCCTCTCGATGATATGAAATAGAATGATTATAGAAATCAAATACTTTTTAGTTGATATCTATCTTTTATCTGCAAAGCTATCCTTCCATACAGGTAGCGCTTGTAATTACAGCAAGAAAAATTTTGCTAATCAATT